>NC_056728.1:229731123-229746123 GCF_019279795.1 Protopterus annectens | reverse complement strand
TTTTTTTCAAGGGTTTGGATACCATTTCCATACTTGAGGCTTCTACTTGGTTCTCTGTTTATATTTTCACTCAGTATTATAAATTGTCTGTTATTTTCAAGGTCAGGGCAGGTTTTGGCAGGACTGTTTTGCGTGGGTTTGTTGAGGGCTGTTTTGTGCTTTCCTCCTCCCAGCTTTCTTCCTAGCTCTTGTACTCTCCCTTAGGTAAAGAATACTGCAGTGATGATATGGAAGGACACAGTATGGTTATGTAAAATATTAGCGTAACAGTAGATGTCCTTCTCTTCACTGTTGTAGTATTTGGTCCCTCCCTCCTTCCCCCTCTTTCCTAGCTCTTGTCCCTGTGCTTTTGTTGTCCTCCTGGCTCTGGGCCAGTTTTTTTTACCCCTGGATGTGCATGTTCTTTGTCCCAGAGGGTATTCCTTTTTTCCTTGGGCCAAATAGGTTCTGAGTGTTTACATCCGTATGTCATCTTGATGCCCTACTCATTACTCAGGGAGTATACATGTGATGTACAGCACCTATAAAATCTAAAGGCATGGGTATACTGACCCAGACGTTGGACTACCCTTGGCAGGAGATACCTTATGTAAAGAATACTGCAATAGTGAAGAGAAGGACTTCTACTGTTATGGCAAAATTTTACACAACTGTACTTTCACTTCCTTGTCCTCTTAGCAGCCCAAGATTGCAACAGTTGTTGTTGTTTGTCTTTTCATCTTTTCCCGGTTAGGGGTTGCCACAGCGGAACTCCTGTCCTCTAATGATTGGCAGTAGATTTTGTTGGTACTTGCGTATTATCGCAACCAGATTTGGACCCTGCCACACTTTGTAATGTTTTTGCAAAAGTAGCAATGTTAGCGTGAAGAGACTAGTGTCAACTGTTAAGTATTCTGTTGGGTGGTTTTTGACATTGCAAGAAGAATAATGCTGAAATCTGCCTTCCCTGGGAGCGAGCTTTCCTGGTCAGAGGTAATGAAAAATGCACTACAGAGGGTTGCTCCCTCTGAGTTATGTGAAGAAGGATGTGTGTATGTCCGTGCTTGGACATCTTCACGATAACCTGCACTTCTTTCCCAAAAGGAATAAACTGCTTTGTAACTGTCAGTTGATGGTAAGATAAATTTATCCTGGGGCTGATTAATAAAAGCAGAGTCGAGAGTTTAACAGGAAGAATTTCAGTGAAAATATAAAATGTGTTGACCTCAGAAAACCCCTTGCATACATAGCTTACCGATCATGAACAGACCTTTCTGATTTACGGTTTTCTGTAAACAAAATGCATTCAGATTTACGGTTGGGGGAACATGATACTGAAACTCCCTTTTTCCCTCAGTAGGCAGATAAGTGTCTTGGTGGTTTCTTACAGAAAATGTAAGATATGTACTTGCAGAACCTTTTCTAACTCATGACATTTAGCATTAAGTTACAGTAACCAGGAAGATGCCATGACATGCTGCCGGGGAAGTGCATGCATAGACAGCATCAGTATTTTTCTAATTTTTATTCATAAACTTGCATAAAAGACCTTTCATTGTCAAAGAAAGCACATGGTCTCTCATTTTTAAAACATTAACGGTCACATTTCACTATTGCGAAGCAGCCGTTATGATTGCTATATTACGTAAGTACCGATGTTTTTTTTTTTTTTTTTTTATGGTGCCAAGTTGCCAGCCCGACACCCAACCTTCAGCAAAGGCACGCCCATTCACGCATGTGTTTCGGAGGCCACTCTACCGCGGGGAGGACATGCAGACTCCACACAGAAGGCACTCCAGCCGTGAATCGAACAGGAGAACCTGTTGCTGTGAGGCAACAACGCTACCGCTGTACCACTGCGGCTTCCAAGATTGCAGTAGTATACTGCTTATATTTAGCCTTTAACTTGTTACTGTATAGTTGAAAAAAAATTTAACATCACTGGCATTATCAGCAGTCACTAATAAGAGAACCCACATCTCACATTTTAACTACCTTTGCATACTTTACAGTGTAACATTCATTTGATGTCAAAAAATTTGTTATACACATAACTAAGAAAAAACAAAACTAAAAATTTACATCTCCAATACTTTCATTATCCTTATAAACATTAATGCCAAAATGGGAATTATGCTTCAGAATCCTTCCACCAGTTTAACACAGTCTGGAAACTTTCATTGTTGTTCTTCCTTTTTTTTTTTTTTTTTTTTGTTCTACTTCTTGCAGAAGCTCCGTTCTCATGATCAAACAGCATCTGATGGTAGTAACACTTCACCACTGTTTGCATGTATGTTTTCTACTTTCACATTCTTGTGCTAGCCTCCTTCATAATCTTGACCTACCCATCACTGCTTTCTGGTTCAAGTTCATTATACTGTCAGCTGCTGAGCTTTTTTCTGTCTTTCAGTAATTTTCCTTTGAAACATTGGAAAGGGTTTTACTGTCAAGGTCTGTCTGAGGGGTGTGCCACCATCAGAGGAATGAGGAGCAGAATACCTTTCGACTTCCAGACTCATTTTTTGCTATATTCTCCTTCACTTGTTCTGTTTTTTTAGAATGTCTTTACTACTCCTGAAAAAAATATTCTGAAGGCAGCAGGATATAGCAGCTTAAATCTCACCCCTGCCTCTCAACGCCTTCTGATTCCAGAGGTAAACTTGTCTCATTGCTGCCTGTTGTACAGTGAATAATCATTTTGCACAAACACTTTGATATCCCCTTAAATAATACTTTTACCCTTTTGCAAGATTTTTTCAGGAGTAGCTTCTTCTCCAGATATCACGCCATTTTTACTACTGGTAGGTCTTGGTTTCTATCTGCAGGCCAAATTTTGAGCATACACACTGTGCCCTTTTCGTTAACAAATCGTGTTGTGGAATACCAGTCCAGTTGCTTATTTGTGCTTTTGTAAAATTAATACAATCTGTTTCTAACAGTTTTTCCGGTATAGTGGTGAATGAAACTTTTTTTCTCAGAGTGGTCTGTCTTCTAGCTCTGTTTTCAGAAACTGTTCTTGAGAAGCTTCAGTCAGCAGTTGTATCCGCTCATAGCTACTTAAAGGTTCTTCTGTTCTTCCCAGCTTTTTGTTATTTTACTGTGTCTGTGTGTGCGAGCACGCACGCGTGTATTTATCTGTATATCTCTAGTGTCTCACTTAACTTCCGTCAGAGTGCATCTGATTTATTTTACCTCTAAATTGCTAAAAGCCATCTCCTTAACTGCTTTTTGCTGAACAGCCACAAAACTCTTTCCCAGCTGAGTTTTTTCTTCTCCTTTTCTAGTTAATTTTTCTTTCTCCAAATTTTCTTCCTTGCTGACATCCAGGCAGTGTAGTGACTGACTTGCAACTGAATTTTGCCTAAATAAATGGCGTTTGCAGGCTGTTTTTCAAGTTTCTGTTTTCACATAGGAAGTGCTGTTATCAGCTTGTTGGTCAGTGTGCAGCCATCTTGGAACTTGTCAACGTAACAGTTTTTATTCCTTCTTGTGGTGCGATGTTCAACAGTAGATCATTTGTAAAAGTATGAGTTCAGTCTGTCTGCATTGTACTGCTTTCAGAGGCGTTCTGAACAACTGCTTAAATAGCAACTGCCCTGTTGACCAAGAAGAGCTGAATGAGTTTAACTTAAATTTGTGGAATTTCTGATTGATGAGCTTCATATTTGTATTGGTCCACAAGATGTAAATAAAGTGATTAAAAGAATATGTCTATCAGCTTTGGTGTTCTTAAGAGTGTCGTATGCTAAGTTTTAGCACTCGATATAAGCCAGTGATTCTTATGGATAAAATTATAAGATGGTGACTCCAGGATGTGTACGTTTAGTACTCTAAGAATGTGCAAGTTCCTGAGGCTTCCTTTTGGTTATTTGGTATTTTAACAGCGGAGGTATTGAATGAGTGTGGAATATACACGACTGATGTTTATGTACAAATGCTGTTATTGAACAACATGGCAAAGACATTGCTACAAGAGACTCAGTGGTGGCTGGTGACTTCAAATCAAAGGGGGGCTGCAGCAGACAGCTGAATGGGTGGGGTCAGTGGAAAGGGGAGGAGCTATGCTCAAAACTGCAAAAACTAACTTTAATTAAATACGCTGCCCTGGGTGCCAAACCGTCATTATGAGAGTCCAATCAAGACAAAATGAAGTGTAGAAGAATAAAAATATTTCAATGCATTGGCTGCATGACAGCTTACTTAATATCTAGATGGGAACAAAAGGTTGTGAGGCATGAAACAATAAATTACATTTTAAATACATTACTGGAATGCCAGTCAAAATCAAGTATAAGAAAAACAAGCAGCACTCTACTCAAACCACTTCTCCTCGCACTGCAGTTCTAATTATAATTTATATTCAGCTTTATTAAAGTACCAAGTAACACGCTGAAAGTAGAAATCTCTGTGATGCCCCCACTTGTAAAAATGTTTCTTATCCAAAAAAGACCTGCTGCCTGACAACTATCTACTTGTTTCATGGGAAAAACATGATCAAAGTAAAAAATGAAAAGCAAACAAGAAACAAGTTCAAGATACATTGCTTAAAGGACTACTGTACAGGTTATGGGACCACACATGATTGGCATTCTGTTTAGTTTACGGGTAAAGCCTGCAGAGATGACTGGAAGTCTTCAACAGGTGTAATGAGCTTCTTAAAATAATGTAATCCTGTCCTTTATTACAAATACTGTCATGCATTTCAATACCCAAGGCTCATACATTATCTAGTTAAGTATTCTCTGCATGGCAACAACAGAAAGGCTTTCAATGTTGGCATTTCTTTAACAGTATGTTTATTAAAGCTTACTTGCATCTTACAGTCTCAGACCACCTTACCTGATGGTCATTAAAGCATTGCTACTTAAACACAGAGCAACAGGCACTTTGAGTAATACGCATAAATCAACAGTACAAAAATATGACAAACCAGACCATTCTGCAAAATCAAGGACAGATGAAAAGCCACTGTAGTACTTGTGTCTACCTTGGACAGGGGGATACTCTGCACATTTACACGGCATAACTACTCCTTGCCTTGCTTGGAAACATCCAGAGTCACTACATGGGGGAGTGGGGTGCAACAAGTATGTCACAATTTGAAATGTCTCTGGCTGACTGTGATGGCCGTGACACATTTGTCATACCTCTCAACCTCAGAGCAAGAAATCTGGACAAAGCCATACATAGAAGTAGGACAAAGGCCCAAAAATAAGGACAATTTTTAAATATTGCTCTTATAAACTTAGAAAGATAATAGAATAAGTCTTGCATTAGTATGAATTTTCTGAAGGATATGAAATCTGAAACTCAAATGTCTGTCATTATTTTCTAACTTCAGTCTTTAATGATTTGTCACTAATTTGCCAAAAAAAACCCACAATTTTATGAATAATGGACCAAAAATGTGATGCAAAAATATAAAATAGCCACACAATACAGCTGACAACTTGTCAAAGAAGGGACACTTTAATAATATTAGTAGTGCTAACTTGAGCAGCTGACAAAATAAAAGAATCTGCATGCATTTCTGAAATAAAAGTAATCTATAACTCTGATTATTACAGTTATTTCTTAATTGTAAACCCTCCATGTTTTCTTCCAAAATTGCTATTTTGCTGAGGGATTATTAGGGGGGAAGAGCAACATTTTGAGCCAAAACTGGGGACAGTTGAGAGGTTTGGCTGTGTCTAATTCTATAAAGCAATTTATTTGCATGTACCTCTCAATCTGTTAATGTAATAAATCTGGACAAGGCCAAATATATTGGGGGAACATATAAACAGTACTAAAATTGCTCTTGTATAAACTGAGACAGTTGATAGATTAATAGGCCTTACTTTAGCATGCATTTTTCTGAAGGTTTTGAAGTCTGAAACTCGGTGTGTCATTAGTTAGTGACTTAATTCCTAAATGATTTGCCAGAAAACCACAAATTTTATGAGGAACCAACCAAAAATAAGAAGCAAAAATCTATTAATTCTTTGAAAATCTGGACAGTTGGGAGGTATAGTTCAGCTGGGGCCGTCTTTGAGTTTGCCGCCCTCCCCCTCACAAATCATGGTCGAATGAAGCCTCCCCCCTGCAACCATTCCAATGATCCATTACTTGGCTATTTCACTCCATTTACCATAAACACTAATGTGCATGCTGCTTTACTTCTGTGATGATTTGGACTTCATTTGAAAGTTTTATTTTGCATTTTACAGCACAAACACTAAGACATCTGCTAAACAAAGCAATGCAGTCTCACAATGAAAATAGACTTAGCATTAAAACTTCTCTACCCTTGAAACTCACATTCATTGAAACAGCATTGAAACCCACATTCAAAGAAAATACATTTTGCCAGTGGCAGATTAATTCTGGGCTATTTTCAAATCATAGCCCCCTTGCATATGAAACATACATGTGCTCTTTGATACACCTTCCTGATTGTACTAAATTATATTCCTTGTACAGTACAGTACAGTTGTTAGAGGGCGTTTTAAATTTATTAAACAATGAAACAAAACGCATGCACCAATAATGACAAAACTGCCCAATTCAGAAGATTTTTCCAGTAAACAATGAAACAAAATGCATGCACCCATAATGACAAAACTGCCCAGTTCAGAACATTTCCATCATAAAAGTCTACTCAAACGTCTACAGTCCACCATTATCAGTAAATATGCACAATTCTACAGTCTACCATTATCAGTAAATATGCACAATCTCTGAAGAAGTAAAAGTCATCTAAATAATTCCACATTAAAGAAACAAACACCTTTATATTTTATGGTTTCATCGAAAAATAAAGTTATATTGCCCGAGGAATAAATTGCCTATATTACATTAAAAAAACGATAAGCTAGTAATATTGCAATAGGAAATGGATGGCATACTGATAACAGGCTCATAGTTAGTATCTTCGCCAAGGAAGACATTCTCAGTATGGCAGCATCCACCCCTTGTGGGAGTAGAACCCACAGCCTTCTGCATCAAAAGCAAGTACACAACCTGTTGTGTTATTAACAATGCAATCAGACTTGGCATAAGCAGCATTAAACTTCTCTTCCCCTGCAGCTCTCAGTTCCTTGTAAAATGTACTCAATACTCAACTGCATATCAACTTCGTAGCACAAGAAATCTGGAAAAAGCCAAATTTTATTGGGGGGGGGTCAAAAGCCCAAAAACCAGGGACACATTAAACACTGCTTGTATAATCTTGGAAAGTTGCTAGAATGAAATGCTGTGTTACCACCATACATTTTACTGCCAAGGTCCCTGTACAAAACAGTCAGAGCAATATACCACTACACCAAATCAGCTCCTTTGTGAAAGAGAGGAAGACTGAAACTTAAATGGCTATCTTTTAGTGAATTCAGTTCTCACCATAGCTGTCAATCTCTTAGCACAAAACACCTGGACAAACCCAGTAATGAGAGAATACAGCCTTCAAACATATTCACTTTTTGCCATAGCTGTCAACCTTAGCACAAAAAAACCTGGACGAAGCCAATAATGGGGAATACAGTCCCAAAAATAGAGACAAATTTCAAATATTCATCTTATAAACTTAGAAAATTGCTGGAATAAAAGGTTGCATTACTATGTATTTTCTGAAGAATATGAAGTCTGAAATTCAAATGCCTGTCAGTTTTACTTCTGATGGAACAAAAACAATTTTCTGCAGATGCCCAGGGAGAAATACTGTAGCCACGTCTTTGTAAAATGGCAGGACACCAGAGCAAATCCACACAAACACAGGACTCCACACAGAAGGCACCCCAGCCAAGAATCAAACCAGAAAACCTATAGCTGTGAGGCAACAGTGCTACCACTGCACCATCAAATATGTAAGGAATTAAACATTCAGAAACCTGAAGTCTGAAATTCAAATGCCTGTCAATTTTATTTAACACTTGTTAACCAGGACAGTCTGACTTGGAACAAAAAAACAATTTTCAGCAGATGCCCAAGAAGAAATAATGCAGACATGTCTTTGTAACATGGGAGGACAAAAGCAAACCCACACAAACACAGGGAGAAGATGTAGACCCCACACAGAATGCACCCCAGCCAAGAATTAAACCTGAGAACCTGCAGCTGTGAGGCAACAATGCTATCACTGCACCATCAAATATCAAGCATTTAAACATTTAGAAACCACAGATATTATGTGGAATATAACAGATCAAATATGAGGCAAAATTCTGCAAATTTCTTTACAAATGGTAGTGGGTAGGGAATTCAGGCCCTTAACACCTGCATACAAGGTACAGGGTTCAAGCCTGAGGTATTCCCTACCACACCACCATGAGTTTGCTCTAGCCACCAGTATATAGCAACTGGGGCATTTTATACACACACACACACACACACACACACACACACACACACACACACACACACACACACACACACACACACACACACACACAACTCGTGAAAATAAAATATTTTGTTCTTAATTTTTTGTTTCACTGTTTGTTTCTAGGTGGGAGGGCTGCAGTCCTATAGCACGCTGCCCCTGAAGAGACTGTCCTTTAGTACAAAATTATCAGTAAGGGAAGAAATTCTTATTTTAATTTTAGGCAAGACATTAATTTGTGCAAGGCTAGAAGCATACTAGTTCAGTCAAATGAAAATACAAATGGTAGAGGGGATACATGAATCCTGTCTGGGAATGAGGAATTGCAAAGAATAAACAAGGGGCATGTAATGTTCTGGCCAGGAAAGTTGAATCCAGTAGAGAGGAATTGTACCACATTCAGTGGATAGTGTATTAGCAGTCCAGAAGAAGAGCTGGTATATCCTCAGTCATTGTGGTTGTGTACATCATCTTTGTTTTTAGCTTGGAGTGGGCACTTTTGTCTTCATTTTTGTATGTATGTGTAAATAATTTATTTCAAGGGACTTGATCAGAGCATTAAAGTGTGTGTCCTTGAGACAATGTGCCTTATTATGCCTTGTGTAGCGGTGCTAAGCAGTACAGAAGAGGAGTTTGGAAGATTAGCGCATGACAGAGAATTCGGACCTGTAATGTGCAGCCCACACTATTTTCATTCTAATGGACAAATGGATCTATACAAAGAACAAAAAAAAAATCTCATGAGAAAAGCGTAGTAAAACTAGTAAGGTATTTTTATATTGCAGTTTGGAACAGAAGGTGTAGTCTCTGCAATTAAGTTTGTTAATGCTCCAGGACTGAAAAGCAAATTCCCTATTTCCAGTACATCACTGATGCCCAAAAAGTGATGCAAATTAAAAGAAAGGCTAGCAAGAAATGGGCAGAAACAAAAATGCATCTGTGACGGAATCGGCAGATGGATACTAGATTTACAGGCTGGTGACAGCTTGAGTTGATTTTTTTTTTTTTTGCAAATTTTCCAAAATCTAGTCCGTCTCACTTTTTAATCTGGTCTATTTTCATATGTTGGATGTGAGTTTGCAATACAGTCGGTTGCTAGATTTTGACTTCCTTCTAACTGTGCCAACTAATGCCTAAGGTTAAGCTAATTGTAAATCCATTTTACATTGTATTCCATTTGCTTGACAGCAGAAAAGACAGTTGGTTTATATAATCTGCCCTTTAAGGTATTTTAACATTCTACCTCTCCTCATCTTCCCTTCTCACCCTTTTGCACCTGTTCTATAATCTCTCTGTTGCGTCAGGGGAGCCTGTCTCCATTCATTCTGCTAGTGGATTCTATAAGTTTGTGCAACTGTCTGTCTTCCTGTTTATAAAGAAGGACTTCTGTAGATGTAAACACTAGTTGACCCCTATAATTACGTACAGGTGCCTTATCCTTCAGACTTCCTGTTAGTGACCTTTTGTCACTTTCCTGCTGTCACCCCCCCCCCCCCCCTGCACCACCATTTCTGCTCTACTTTGAGAAAAAAAGCTCCAGCTTCTGTTGCCTCTGGTTATAGCCTTTCGTCTTTATCCCAGTCACCCTTCTGGTGACTTTTCTGTAGTTTCCTGTCAGCAGCCTGATGTCCCTGTTTCTGTATCATCTTCATAGCTACAGAGAGTATGTATGGTGTAACCTAATCAGAGTGCAATAAAGAGGATTGTTTTCCTCATTATGTTTAGAGCCTGTTGCACTGAGGATGCGTCCCACCATACATCTGTCTGCTTCCACCACATGCTGTCGGCTTCTGTCAGTCCTGTCTAGCTGTTGTAATCAACACCACCACCCCTTGGATTTTTCTGCTCTCTTGCCGTCAGTTTCACTCTAGCTAGTATTTCACATTGGGGTTGATGTGACCTGGAGGCAGTAGCATAAATTTTGCATACATCAACCTTCATCTGCCAGTATTCTCACAACTTTTTAATTTAATGTATTCAGTCCTTCCCATCCTATATTGCTGCTCCTGACTGTGTGGTTAGTGAAGAGGTTGATTTATTCTCTGCTTCCTGAGATATCTAAAATCTTTTGAGTACTGGACTTGAGATCAAGCCCCTCGGCACTTGAGTAGTCACTATTGATATTCGCGATGACATACTACCTTCTATAACATTCTACCCCCTTCAACAGTTTATTAGTATTTGATTATATGGAAAGCCTGACTGGGTAGGTGCCTACTTTCAGCAGAGGTCTGCAGAGAAAAGCTCCAAAGTATTACAGAAAGTTTTAAGAACAATAATTTTACAGTTTTAGAACAGAATATAAAAACCTTTTACATTTTAAATGATTATAGGTTCATAGGTTCATAATAGGCTATCTGCCCTAGGGCATTTATAAGCCTAGCCAGAGTGTGTTTGGCTTTCGCCACCCATTTTAAATTAATTTTGCTATGCCTTTTTTTGAGGTTAGTATACTGTGCCTCTGTCTAACAGTAACACAGAAGTGATAGCCGGGGTAAACCTACGATCTCCCATCCACTCATTAAGATTCCTCTTGAAGAGAGTCAATGTGGGACTCTGCCTAACCTGGACTGGGATTTTATTCCAGAGTGAAGGGAGCCTCTGGGTTATGAATCTGTCCCTCCAGCATGTCCTATTTATTTCAGTGCTGAGGTTCAAGTCTCGAGCGTAGCTCGATGGGATTTGGATTTTCTGAGGTGCAGCATGTCCAATAATTCCGGGTTGGACATGGCTTTATACGTCAGGCACAGATCGCCTCTGAGCAGGCGGTATGCCACTGAGTAGAGCTGGAGTTTCTTTAATTGGGCAGCATATGGCATCTGTTTGAGCCCTTTGATCCTCTTGGTGAGGTACTTTTGGGGTCTTTCCAGTTGCTGCAGGTGTCTGGTAAGGTACATCCCAAAAGGGGCATTGTACTCAGTTATGGGCCTGATGAGGGATGAGTAAAGAGGTACGATGACCTCCCCTGATCTAGATGTGAATCCCTTCATGATTAGGTGGGCTATATAAAATGTTTTTCTAACCACTTTGGCCACGTGGTTGTCAAATGAGAGATTGCTATCAACTTGGGTCCCCAGGTCTCTAATGACTTCTTCTGTACTTAATGGATTACCACCTATGTGGTAATTTGTGGGCACTTTGTTTTTGCCAAAGGGGATGACTATACACTTTTTGGCATTTAGCTTGAAGCCATGGCTCTGGCACCAGTTGTCTGTTTCTATGAGGCCCTTTTGGAGGATGCTTGTGTCGGCTGGAGAGTTGATTATGGCGCCCAGTTTGCAGTCATCTGCGAACTTGGTCAGCCACAATCCTTCCGTGTTGGCCTGTACCGCCGAGAAATATATACCGAACAAGAGAGGTCCCAGGACTGAGGCTTGTGGGACGCCACTTGTAACTGGTTTGTAGTCTGACATGGCTCCAGCAATTCTAACCATGTGGGTTCTGTCCTTGAGCCAGTTTGCAACCCATCTAGTGACATAGGGGTTTATATTTAAGCTGGTGAGCTTATCTATAATGCCCGAGTGGGGTATTGTATTGAAGGCTTTTGCGAGGTCCAGGTAGGCTGTGTGGACCACCTTCCCCTCGTCAATGGCCTTGGTGACTGTTTCAAAGAAATCGACCAGGTTTAAGAGGCAGGATCTGCCCTTAACAAAGCCAAACTGGGTAGGATCCAGTGTCTGTAGATCCCCAATATCTTTATTTGTGAGGTCTATGATGATCCTTTCCATAGCTTTGCAGACCAAGCTAGTCAGGCTTATGAGGCGATAGTTTCCAGGATCCGTTGAGGCACCACCTTTGTGGAGAGGGACCACTGTTGCTGTACGCCACTCTTTGGGTACATATCCTGTAGTAAGGCTAAGATTGAACAGTAGTTTTATGTTTGGGTTTAGCTCTTCTTGGAGTTCATGTAGGACGCAGCCCGGGACACCATCTGGTCCCATTGATGCTGTGTTTTTGCTTTGGAGAGGCGGCTCTTACCTAAGCATCTGAGATGTCAGGGGCAGCACTCTGTTGGGATAGATATTTGCCCTTTTGGTGGGAGAGGGAGAAGTTTGCAATGAACCTGTCAGCTAGGATGTTGGCAATGTCTGTGGGCTCGGTGTATTTTTTGTCATTTTGGACTAATTCTGAGCATATTTGGGAATTCCCACCCAGGTTCCTAACATAACTAAAGAAAGCCTTGTGATTATCCTTAGTGTCCTGTGCAATTTTTCTCTCGAAGCTGGCCTTAGACGATTTTATGAGTGCACGTAGTTTTTTGCTAATACTGATCAGAGATGCCTTCCCTTTTTGGGATTTTGCTCTATCATGTAGTAGCTTCCTCCTTCTATTGTATAGTTTGTTTATGGCTGGGGTCCACCAGACAGGACGTCTGCCTTTGGAGGATTGGGTCTTGGTTTTATTTGGGATTGCATGATCCATGCATTCCTGAAGGTGTTCATAGAATGTGTTTATAAAGGATTCTGCGGTCTGGGCCGTATTTTCCACAGGCCCGGGGGCTTTGAAGGATTTCGCCTTGGTTTTGAGGCGTGTGAAATTTGCTTTAGAGAAGTTTTTCACTGTGGTTTTCTGGGCAGGGAGTGGGGTCGGGATGTTAATATCTAGTGAGATTAGTTTATGGTCTGATCTTACCAGTGAGGGATACACTTCTGGTCTGGAGCATAGTGCCCCCATGTTGGTGATGATCAGGTCCAGTATGTTTTCCCCTCTTGTGGGAGTGGTAACAAGTTGTTCCATAACATTTGAGTTTATAAATTCTAGGAACCTTTGGGCTAGGGTGTTGGAGCTAGAGTAATACTCCCAGTCTATGTTTGGGTAGTTGAAGTTGCCCAGTATAATGGTGTTTGGAAAGACCTTCATATTTTCCAGTATTCTCAGGAAGGCCAAGTGGGGTTCCTGTGTTTGGGAGGGTGGTCTGTAGCAGGCTATAAACTGGAAGGCAGTTTTACCCACAGTTAGTTGCACATGGATAGTCTCTGATGCTTCTTGCTGTGCCACCAACCTGGAGGTGTGGTATCTTTGACGAATATTGATACTCCCCCTCCTTTTGTGGTTCGGTCCAAGTTTTGGGGCCAAAAAGCATGGTATGAGGTATAACCTGGTAGTGCTGGGGTGCTCTCGGGAGCCTTGAACCAGGTTTCTGTTACTGCACAGATATCGATGTTCTCCATGCTAAGGAGAGTTTCGAGTGTGTGCATCTTGAGGTTTAGACTTCTGGCGTTGAGTAGCATTACTCTTAGTTTCTTATCCCTTGTGATACCTATGGAGGTGGGTTTGTCTTTTGAGCCTTGCCTAAAAAAGGCACTATGGGGCTAGCAAGAGCCTTTGTCAATATCCGAAAGCCCAGGGGTGACAGGTGCAAGCCGTCCCTAGCGAAGCATCGTGGCTTGTCCAGCATGTCATCCCAGGCTGACAGGCATTGGATCCCCTTTGAATGACACCAACACTTAAGCCAATTGTTGAAATTGATCATCTTGTCTTCATATTGTGGCATCATTCTTGGTGAGGGTAAGATGCTACTCAAGGTCAGGGTCATACTGGCCTGGGCTACATGCTCAGAGAGCTCCTCTATGTCTCTTTTCATGTAGTCCAGGGAGGTACGTCTCAGGTCATTCACACCAGCATGGACAATGACTGAGTCATATTTGTACTTGCCTTGGAGTGACCTGAGTGCTTGTGTTATGTGGCGGATCCTAGCGCCCGACAGGCAGCTCACCGTGACCTTCTCCTTGTTCAGCCTGGTGAGCAGGACGTCAGTGTGCCTGACGATAGAGTCATCTATTACAAGTGTATCAGGTGTGTTGTTTAGCCTAAAGGGCTGTGACTGTTCGGCACACTGGCTTTGTGAGCTATGTGTTGCATGTGTTTTGTTTTGGGTTAGCGGTTGCTTGGGTGTCTGCTTTGGAGGTCTCTGCTGCTTAGGCAGATTTTTATTTAGAGCCTCCGAGTATGTTTTTGTGTGTTTATGTGTTTGGTTTGTTGTCGTGGTAGGTCTATGTGAGACTGGAATTGTAGTGAGTGTGGTTTCCTTCTCCTCCTGACTGGTTACGCCAGTACTGAGTTGAGAGAGCTTATCCTCCAGTTTGGCTATATGGTTGCATCTCTCACATGTGTTGGAATTTGGTGGGAGGAGGAGAGGGTTGTCTGTGTACATGAGGCAGTTGTAACATTGCCTCAAGATTCCCAGATTCACCAGCTGGACCGGAGATGAGATTGACAACTGAGCTTTGGACATGCTAGAATAGTATTGGGAATTCCTTTATAATTGAAAAAAAGGGCCAATGGGGAACAAGGTACTCAAGGGGAGTTTGTGAGGGTGTAGTGCTTTTAATTTTTTAGAGCTGACTTATATAATTGCTTTAGTGAGCAAGTGCCAGGTAACTTAAATGCAATGTGCTACAGGTAACTTAAATGGAAAAACTACAAACAGTAACTTTCTTTCAAGTGAAACAAGGATTAGATTGGATTAGACCTAATGTGACAACATTGGTTAAAAATAGATGCAACTTGTATGCTGATTTAATTTTTACAGAAATTTTAGCTAGTTAAGAGAAAATAAAGATAAGTTAGTATAATACAAACAGGAATTGCAATGTGAAGTGTGAGAAAAAGGGTTATGGCATATTTCAGTAGAGTCTCAGGGAGAGAAATTGATTGAAGAAGGT
>NC_056728.1:229671123-229728623 GCF_019279795.1 Protopterus annectens | reverse complement strand
GATGTTCTGCTTGTAAACATTTATTTACACACACAACTTTTACTCATCCTACAAGAAAGTTTACTATTACTAGTTCCAGTTATGCTGATTGCTGAACCACCAACATTGTCTATTTTTCTTTCTGTCAGAAATGTTTGTGCATTTTATGTAGGCAAAACTAATAGGATGCTCAAAGATAGGATACTTGAGCATATTCGAGATATCAGAATGCATCAAAGAGACAGATTGTACCCATTGTTTCAAGTTCCTTGTAATTGAAGTGGTTCGTACAGGGATAAGAGGAGGCGATATAGAGAATCTGAGTATTGAACAGAAATGGAATCTGTCACTTCATGCAGAGAAATACCCTGGTCTGAACGGTGTGGCATCTCGTCGACTTAAAACACTGAAATTGGCAGCTTTTCTCACGTCTGTTCCTTAGATGTATGTTCATTCTATTTATTTAGTGTTGACAGATTTGCAATTCTACTTGCTATAATATGAAGTTTTTTTCATAGAGATATCTATATATTAAGATACTTGTATAGATACATACAGAGAAATATATATGCATTTTTATCTGTATGTGCACTATTTTTTTACCGAGATATATATATATATATATATATATATATATATATATATATATATATATTTTTGGTGGTGCTGCGGAAGCGTTGTCGCCTCACAGTAAGACGTTGTCCTGTTCGATTCTCAGCTAGAGCGTCTTCTGTGTGGAGACGTGTGAATGGGCGTACCTTCGTTGAAGGTTGTGCATCAGGGCCGGCAGCTCGGCACATAAAAATCTACTGCCAGTCATTAGCGGACCGGAGTTCCGCTGTGGCGACCCCTAACCGGGAAAAGCCGAAAGACACAACAACTGTATTTAAAAAATAAAAATATTTATATTATATACTATACATCATATATTACATTGATTTTAATAATGTTTCATAGTTTTAGACAGAAGTATGTATTTTTAAAGTTTTAACTTTTTATTGCTCTTACTTATGGCACACAATTAATTTCAATTAATGTATGTGAGCTGATGCTCTACACTTGCTATATTATGGGTCTGTTAGATATTCATTTTGTCTGATGAAGCAACCAGAGTGGTTGTGAAAGCACTTACGTCTATGTGTGTTTCTTGATTTTTTTTAAATAAATTTTTGGTGTGTAAGTTCTGGTGCTGAAGTTATTTTCTATACTTTGCCAGAGATGGTCTGCATCTGTCACACCTGGGCTTCCGAGTACTGGCTAAGGCTCTTGCCACCTCTATAGTGCCTTTTTTAGGCGGTGTTCCAAAGACCAAATTACCACCAAAACAGCTATAAATAAATGCATTCTGAGGGTTATGCTGCTCAATGCTAGAAGTCTAACTCTCGAGATGCATTCGCTCGAAATACTCCACAAACTGGAGAACATCGACATTTGTGCTGTAATGGAGACCTGGTTTAAAGCGTCAGATAGCACCCCTGCGCTACTAGGCTATAACTTATTCCACACCTTTCTGCCCTGAAACATGGACCGTAGCTTCAAAGGCGATGGTGTCTCCATATTCATAAAGGATCTGCACACCTCTAGACTAGTAGCGCAGCATAACGCATTTGAGATACTTCAGGTACAGCTAACATTGGGTAAGATGGAGATCCAGGCCATAGCCTGTTATAGGTCCCCAACCACGTCCCTAGCCTCTCACTCTACATTCCTAAGCACCCTGGAATCTATCAAGGTCCACCCCAACACTCTCATACTAGGATAATTCAACTACCCCTCCATCAACTGGTAAAACTACTCGAGCACCAATTCACTGGCCCAACGCTTCCTGGAATTCATGAATTCCAATGCCCTGGACCAGCTCATTATGACATTCTGACCCCCCACTAGAGGAAGCAACATCTTTGACCTGGTTGTTACTAACATGGGCAACCGGTGCTCTCCACCAGTAGTTAATCCATCCCCGGTCAGATCCGACCATAAACTAAACCTTCTCCAAAGCTGACTTTGGGCTCCTAAAAACAGAGGTGGCTAACTTCATGGCACCTGTGCCAATGGAAAATAGCTGCATGACTACCGTATCCTACACCAATGCACTGTACGAATATGTACATAAATGCATGGAACTAGCCATACCCAACAGAACCAAGACATTCTCCTCAAAAAAAGGAAGCCAATCTGGTGGTTCCCATATCAGCCTCGACAAAAAGTTGAGATCCCTAATCAAATCCTGTAAAGCTAGCTATGAAAACAGAATAGCAGCAGATATTAAAGACAACCCCAAGGTCTTCTGTAGTTATGTAAAGAATCTCAACGGCAATACCCAGATTTGCTCTGAGTTACTGCACAATGGTACTTCCTATACTCAGCCAACAGATATTGCCAACATAATGGCTGACAGATTCAGTGCCAGCTTTATCCCTCCCCCCAAAGGACCAATCGCAATACAGGAAGAATGCCAGGCACCCAGCATTACTGTAGTACAGGCTAAAGCTGCATTGTCCAAGACCAATAATACAGCTTCCATGAGACCCTATATTTTCCCTGGCTGTGTTCTACATAAACTACAAAGTGAACTGGCACCACATCTGTGTGCCTTGTTCAGTCACAGCCTGTCCTCAGGTTTTGTCTCGACTGAATGGCGCACTGCTACAGTCATCCGTCTCCATAAAGGGGGAGCAACTACAGACCCTGGGAATTATCGCCACATTAGCCTGACAAGTCTGATATGTAAAGCTATGGAGCACATTATCATGGACCTGATTAACAAAGATATAGGAAATCTCCAAACTCTAGACCCCACGCAATTTGGCTTTGGGAATGAGAGATCATGCCTGTTCAACCTGGTTGACTTCTTTGAGTCACTCACCAGGGCTGTGGATACAGCCTACCTCGATCTGGCCAAGGCCTTTGATACCATTCCTCACTCTGGAATTATTGATAAACTCCTCAAACTAGGCATCAACCCCTGTATCAGTAGGTGGGTTGCAAATTGGCTCACAGAACACACAGTGTGAAAGTAGTAGATTCCAAGTCAGATTGCCAACCAATCACGAGTATTGTTCCATAGGGATCGGTCCAGGGTCCTCTCCTGTTCGGCATCTACTTTTCAGAAGTCCAGGCCAGCACAAAGGGACTCTGTCTGACAAAGTTTGCAGACGGCTGCAAGCTGGGAGCCATTGTTAACTCTCTAAGTGATGCAGACATCCTATAGAAAGGCTTCACTGAGACCAATGACTGGTGTCGAAACCATGGCCTTAAGCTTAATGCCAAAAAATGTCGTTGTCCCATTTGGTAAAAACTCCGTTCCCACTAACTACCACATCGATGGGAGCCCACTGAACACTGAAGGCATTATAAGAGGGGTTTCTATTAGATGTTCAAAAGCTTAGGTTGTCGAATGCCTAATTATCAACACCTAAGCGTCAACTTTAAAATCACGAACTGCCACATATGCAAATTCTTTCCTCGGGAAAGAATTTGCTTGGCCGTTATCAGGGATTTGCCCTTTCCCCAATGTAGAGAGATCTCTGAGTTGGTATATTTAGTTAGGGGGTGTGTGGGGGGCAAACTATGTTTGGGTTCAGATGTTTATTTTATTTCATGAAGGCCTAGTGAATGTTTAGACATTCGACAACCTAAGTTTTCAATGGGGTAATATAGATGCTATAAGAGATCTGGTGAAGCAGGTTGACGGCAACCTCTCCTTCGGCCACCTCATTGCCACTGTGGTCAGAAAGTCCTATGTGGCACATCTCATTACCCAGGATTTTGCATCCAGGAAGAAAGAGGTCATTATCTCTCTCTACTCTTCCCTCATTAGACCAATCATAGAGTATAATGTCCCATTTGGCATTTACCTCATTAGAAACCTGCAACAGCTGGAGAGGCCACAGAAGTACCTTACAAAGAGGATCCTAGTCATTAAACACATATACTACACGTACAGACTCAAGACTCAGTCTCATATCGCCTACTTAGAGGTGATCTTTGCCTGACTTAGAAAGCCATGTCTGACCCAGCTGTGTTAGCAGTGCAACAGCTAAAGAAATCCCAATCCCTACGCACCACACGCTTCAGAGATCTCAAACTCGTTACCACAATCAACAGAACATGCTAGTGGGACAGGTTCCTCACCCAGAGTCTGCCCATGCTCTGGAATAGACTTCCCATACATGTAAAGCAGATCACCTCGCTGTTCCTCTTCAAGAGAAATCTTGATGAGTGGATGAGATAGACAGTTCACCCCGGGAATCACTGTAGTGGCTCTACTCGATAGAGGTACTGGGAGCTAACGTCGGGCAGCACTATGCCAGGGCACTCCTATGGGCTAGGCTTGTAAAGGCTCCAGGGCCATTAACCTAGTACACACCTATGAACCTATGAGATATATATATATATAAATAAAATGTGTGTGAGACCATGTGCCTGTGTGAGACCATGTGCCTGTGTGAGACCATGTGCCTGTGTGTGTGTGTGTGTGTGTGTGTGTGTGTGTGTGTGTGTGACCATGTGCCTGTGTGTGTGTGTGACCATGTGCCTGTGTGTGTGTGTGACCATGTGCCTGGTTGTGTGTGTGTGACCATGTGCCTGGTTGTGTGTGTGTGACCATGTGCCTGGTTGTGTGTGTGTGACCATGCGCCTGGTTGTGTGTGTGTGACCGTGCGCCTGGTTGTGTGTGTGCGACCGTGCGCCTGTGTGTGCGACCGTGCACTTGTGTGTGCGTGTGTGTGTGCGACCGTGCACTTGTGTGTGCGTGCGACCGTGCACCTTTGTGTGTGCGTGTGTGCGACCGTGCGCCTGTATATATGTATATATATATATATATATATATATATGTGTGTGTGTGTGTGTGTCTGTGTGGAGAGAGAGACTACGTCAGTGATAATAGGCTGCAAAAACCTCTGGGGATAAGATCTAGCCAGAAACATATCTTTTACAAACTCGCATTCTGTTAAAAGTTCACTGTTCAAAATGACCATTCTGGCAGCCCGAACTAATTGCCCTTTTACTACGGCCTGTTTTTGGTACAAGGGGTGTGAGCTGTCGAAGTGTAGGAAGGTGGTTTTTCTGAATATACGAGCAAAATAGCCAGCATAGAGTCTGTCCTTGGTTAAATGCACATCTAAGTAAGTTATGTTGTCAGTAGCAAATTCGAAAGTGAAATGAAATGAACAAAACTAGTGAGGCTAGAAATGTAGCGTTGTTGCCTCACAGCAAGAGGTTCTCCTGTTCGATTCTCGGCTGGAGTGCCTTCTGTGTGGAGTCTGCTTGTCCTACCCGCGGTCGAGTGGCTTCTGAAAGACATGCGTGAATGGGCGCGCCTTCGCTGAAGGTTGGACGTCGGGCTGGCAACTCTGCATCATAAAAATCTACTGCCAATCATTAGCGGACCGGAGTTCCGCTGTGGCGACCCCTAACCAGGAAAAGCCAAAAAGAAACCACAAGTGAGGCTAGAAATGTGTTCAACAAAACATAGGACTACATTGTAATTCCCCCTTAACAAGTTTTTAAGATATGTTTCTGGCTAGATATTATCTCCTGAGGTTTTTGGAGCCTATTATCACTGAAGTAGTGATGAAAAAAAATAATGGGTAATTTACACATCCCTTCCTCAACAGTTACATCTGTCCTTTCCTTCAAAATAGATTTAATCTGTATGATGAGATAAGCTCCCATCCACCTAACCATGCTAAAGAATTTTCTTTAAAATTTAGTACACCGTTTTCATTAGATGCTGGGTTATTCAGGAGTATCCCGAATAAAATTTGGGCCATCCTTTTAGATGACCCATTTATTCGACAAAGAATAACGGATATACCTGGTGTAATCTTTAGGCGTGGAACTAATAAGAACATTTTAGAAAGGAAGGGTCAGTTACCATTTAATAAAAGTGGCATAGTGAAATGTGGTAGATGCAAATTTTGCCAATATATCGAGGTAGCTGATAGATTTAGCATTGGAAATCATACTTATTTTATTAGTGGTAGATTCAATTGTGAGACAGTTGGTGGTGCTTACCTTACCCAGTGCTGGAACTGTACAGGATTCTGTATAGGTAAAACTGAAAGACATTTAAAGGATAGAATTTATGAACACCAGTACAATATTGCTAGGCAGAATAATTTAAATGCATTGGCAAAACATATTATTGAAAATAGTGGACACCGGTTTTCCTTCCTTCTCATAGAACAGGTTAGTAGAGAAGGGGTGGCCCATGACAATCTTCTCTTAGAAGAACTAAAATTGTTCTGGCAACTCAGGCTTAATGCTTATGCCTTCCCTGGCCTTAATTAGCAATGCTCTTTAAAATATGTTTTAAAATTGAAGGCCTTTGAAAGGTGAATGTTTTTTATGTAATTGTTGTATTTATGACTTTTTAAAAAAAGGGGGGGGTTGTTGTGTCTAGTTATTATTTGTATTGGATGCTGATATTTCTTTAAGTCTTTAATGTGTGATGTCACATTTCAGTTACTATTTAAACTGTTGGTTTGTTACTAACATTTGTCTGATGAAGTTCATGTAGTTGATGTGAACGAAAGTGCTCACATAAATTTGTGTTTTTTGGAGATTACCACTGCCTCTGTTGTCATTTCACTCCACATTGCTATGAGTACCCTCAGGAGCCATTTTTCCCCTATCACACCTAGCATCTTTATCTTCTCTGCTGTGACCTCGTCTGAGCCTGTTGCTTTCCCTGACCTCATTTTCCATGGTGCTTTTCTTACTACTTCTAGGTTGGTTTCCTCTTCTGTCATTGTAGGCTGTGTCTGGGGCAGTGAAGCTTCTGTGAGGATTTCTGTATTCAGAACCCACTGGAAGTACTTCATCTGTCTGCCTTTGATGTCCTGTGGACTGGTGACAAGATTGTTGCTGGCATTCCTTATGAAGGGGGTGTCTGTCTTTTTCCTTCTCTGATTGCCTTGCAACCTGATATAGTTTTTTTGTGCAACCCACTAAGTCACTTTCCAGAAGCTGGTAGAGTGCCTCAGATGTGCTGTCCTTTGCTATTGTAACATCTTTCATAGCCAACCAGTATTCCTTCCTAGCCTAGTCCATCTTTTCTATCTCCCACTTTTTCCCTGCACTCTTCCTTCCTTTTGATGACTTCCTGAACTTTTGCATTCCACCACTAGCTTTCCTTATGTACCTTATTTCCATACCAAGTTCGGCCACATATCTGTTCTGTAGCCCTCACATTTCGGTTTTGAGGTTCTGCCATTCTTCACCTCCACTTATTTCCTCCTGTTCTTGGGCTGCTTGAGCACTGAGCAATTCCTTAAACTACTGTACTGTTTCTGCAGTCAACTTCCAGGTCTTCAGCCTGGTCTCTGTTGACCTTAGACTCTTCTCTGACAACTGCTTAGAGCTGACTGTAGCAACCAGAGGTTTATGCTGTGGGACTGTTTCACTGGTGATGACTTTGCAATCATTGATTCTACCCCAGTGCCCTTTGCTTACTAGGAGGAAGTCTACCTGAGTTGCAAGTTGGCCACTCTTGTATGTGATCTTGTGAATCTCTGTCTGAGCCTACTATCAAGCCATTTGCCAGACAGAAGTCTAGAATAGCCTCCTCTTCTTTATTGTTGTTGCTTCACCCATGTGGATCCAGGCAGTCCTGATATCCTCTTCTGTCTATTCTAATGTGTGCATTCAAGTCACCCATTATCAACACTTGTTCATGTTGTCCTGCTTTGTCTAGCAGGTCCTGTGACTGCTGTATGAATGCACTCGTTTCCTCACTATCACAACCCTGCTGTGGGGCATAGGCCAACATTGTGAATACTGCCCTATCATTACACCAGAGTCTTCTATGAGTCTGTCACTAATTCTGATGACATCCTTCACTGCCTTCTGAAGCCTGTCTCACCACAGTTCCCACACCATTTCTAGCCTGTCCTCCTCCAGAGTAGAAGACTCTGAATCCCAAGCCCCAAGTGGCTTTGCTACACTGCCCTTCCATCTTGTCTCTTGGATACATACGAGTCCAGCCTCTTCCATACCATTTTTTCATCCACTTCCAAGCTCTGTCCTGTCAGCGAACCTATAGTGAATGTAGCAATTCTTAGTTAATGTTTGGCAGGTTGATTGGTTTTATGTCCAGCTTTCACTCAACAGAGCCATCCCTGGTAACCCAGGTGGGGGCAACTGGCCAGTGGCTGGCCAGTAGTTTATTAACCCAGGGCTGCTGGGCTTTATGGCAGGTACACACCGACCAGTAGGGGCACGTACACCCCTCCCACGGTTGGCATGGGCCCCTGTCGTAGGTCCGAGTAGGCTGGGTCCTCAACCCATTTATCACTGGCAAATCTCCACGCCCATTTGGCGACATTAGTCAAAATGACTGTCACCTAGCCATATTTTACACCGTTGAGTGACTAGCTCTGTCACATTCCAGGTCATCATTCAAAAATCGTTGATTCATTCTGACCAGGATAGTGTTCCTAGGCTGCCGTCTTGATACCTCCATTCAAAAGGCATTCCTTCCTTCCGTCCTTAGGAAAAAGTAGATCTGTACCTGGAATTGTTCCTGTCTTTCTTCACTCAGTCCCAGAGCATGTCTCAGGGTATTAGGCTTCATAACTTCCGTGATGCTCATGACTCCCTTTGCCAGATTAAATATGAGAAGAATTCAGTGTTTCCTGAAAACAGTTTGGTGCTAACATCTTCACCTCCTGATATCTCAGATTCCAGTTTTTAGTTTTGTGAAAAGAGAGTTGTGTTGCTGGAGAGAGCAAATAGCCTTGGATCCAGATCTTGTCTTCTCTCTGTCACCTGTGTTCAATTTGTAACCACAGATGAATCAGATTTTGCATGGGGAGGCGTGTCTGTTGGAGTAAAAGTGTAGGATCCATGTAACAAACAGAACAGACCGAGGCACATCAGTGTAAAAGAGTTGTTACTTATTTTATACTCCCTTCTATGCATCATCTGTGTCCACAGGACCACTTTGACTGATTTACAGACACCACCACAATGACACAGTTCACAAATTTGGGGGGGGGGGGGTTCAATCATACCCCCTTTGCAGATAAGCTGAGCAAGACCAGAACAGACCCTTGCAAATGGAAATTGAATGAGGGTGTTTTTTCCCCCCAGAAATTGATCCATTTGTGGGAACTCCTCAAGTAGATCCGTTTGCCTCAATTTCAAAACAGACCACTGAAAAAATTTGCTCCAGGATTCCTTGCAAACAGACCTGGAAATAAATTGTTTTTCATTCCCTTGAGTGGAAATTTTCCTGTATGCATTTTCACTCTTTCCACTGACATAATCCAGGGTCATTCTGAAGATTCAGATAGCCTGTCCAAAACTCATTGTGCTGACCCCCTTCTGGTCCAGGTAACAGTGGTTCTCCCTTCTTATAGAACTAGCCAAGGGCAATTGCCATAAGCTTCTGCACACAGTGGATCTGCTTTCACAATGCAAGGGGTGTTTGATACATCCCAGTCTTAAATAATTCCAACTGACTACTTGGATGATTAAATTTAGGCCCCTTTTTCTGAGGATGTGCAGTGGGTGGTAAAGGAGCCAAACCTACTAGGAAATCTTGTGTTAATAAATGAAACAGGTTTGCTAGTCGGTGCCGCACTTTAAGAACCATAGTCCATTCAGGGTTTTTGTACCCATGATTTGCAATATTTATGTGAGTTATCCCCAGGCCTGTCTTATTCCTCTTTCAAGGTTGCCCTTTTGGATATTTCAGCAGATCTGCCCATGGATCCTATCATTTCATCACCGTCTTTGGTCAAGCTATTCATAAATTCCTGAAAAGGGTTTTAGAAAACAGGTGGCACTTATTTGGATCTAAACTTTGTGCTGGAAAAGTTACCTTTACCACCTTTTGAACCAGCTCATCAGACAGTGTCTTGGAACACAGTATTACTGATTGTTTTGACATCTGTAAGATTGTCTGCGCTGTAAGGTCTTATGGTGGGTCAACCCTGCTTGATGTTTCATAAAGATAAGATTTCTTGAAAGACAAATCCCTCATTTATGCCTAAAGTGGTTTCAGAGTTTACATTAAGCCAATCCATCTTACTGCGTTCATTGCATAACTTAAAAAAAAAAAAGGATTTGTCTTAATTCTGGATGAGCACAGGCAGCTCCAGGTATTATCTTGACAGAACAAAACCTTTCAGGAAAGCTGAACAGGTGTTCACTTCCTATGAAGATAAGAAGAAAAGGCACCCCATGTCAACCCCAGCTATTTCAAGATGGCTGTCCCTTGCTATTTCCTTATGTTATTCCCACCATAATAAGACAGTTCTGAGTAGGGTCAAGGCTCATTCTGCGAAGGTCTTGCCTTGTTCTGTGGCGTTTTGTAAAGTGATCAAGTCTAGAAGCATTCAAGAGACAGCTACTTGGGTCTCTGTACATACTTTTATATAGTATTACAATCTAGATTCCTTCTCCAGGTATAGAACAAGCTTGCTAGGACCATTTTCCAGGGACCTCTTGAACACTCCTCCTTCCTTCTCCCAAACTGCGTAAGCTTTGGTATTCTACCCGTACAGCTAAGGCTACTGCAGAAGTGATTATGATGAACCAAGTAAAGTTGTATAAGTAAACTTTTAAAAAGGGTGATAGTTGAGTATATTTCTGCTGCAGTATCCACATCCTCCCTCCTTTCGTTCCCCTTTTTTGTGTTATGCTTATGCCAGGGTAAGAATTTACACACATTTATTCCTATGTTGACATCATCAAGATTGTAACTTCTCTCTTTTTTTTTTTTCAGTTGGTAAGATAGTCCTGAAGCTTTTGGTACCCAAACTTCTGTTTTATTCCCCTTGGGAGCTTGTGCAACCAGTAGCCTGTGCGCATACATGGAAGGAGCCTAAGGCTCACTATTGTATCCAGGGCAGGATGTAAGCACACAACTAAGGCTACTGCTGCAATGATTTAATCGAACATCTACTGTTATGGTAAGTTGACTCACACAGCTGTACTTTGTTTACACGCCCTAATAATTTAAGTATTTTTTTTAAAGTATTGCGTGACAACTGTAAGAATTGGAAGAGATTAGAAAAGGTTAAGAAAAGAGACTAGAAATACAATAAACAAAGGAACAGTGGTGGAAGGGCATCTGTACAGCTCCCAAGTATGCAAGAAAGTCCAGAAGGTTTAGAATTTTTGCTTGGAAGTGTTTGCATATGTATTTTTCTACTGCAAGCTGATGTCAGATAATTTTTTCCTTGTGCAGACAGCAAATGCTGGAGGTATGATTGGAAAGAGAGGGAGGGGTAATTGGGAAGATTTTTTTTGGAAATGCAGTTGGTTGACAGCTTTTAAGAATTCATTCCATAGTACTTGTTCAGAAAGGTTTGTGGAGCAAAATGGTTGCAACTAAGGAAATAATTTTTTGAGTTTTTGGGATAGATCTGACATGCCCAGACTTAATAAGCCTTGCTAAGTTTAATGCTGTTGGCTGCCAGAAAAAAAAGTACAAAAAAATGGAAAACAAAATCTAAATCAGCTGTTACTGCAGAACTTGAATATTATAAAGGAGATTAAAGAACTGGAAGTGAGATTTTTAGAAAAGAGAAGAAACAAATTACACAGAAATAAATGGAAATTGTGGAAACAATACATTCAGAATAGTGTTCAGGAGGAGAAGTGAAATTTCAGTTGGACAGGAATTGAGCAATTTATGCATTCCTGGAGTGACCACAGAAGAAGAATCAGTCTACAAAACACTGTAAATATAAAAGAAACACTATTGTAGACACCAGGAAAAACATATATTTTAATACGTCATAAGCCTTTTGTTCACTTCGATCACTTGTGAATTCCTTCTTGTGAAACCTCCCTCTAAATCAGCTCTTTAAATGACCTGTGATACAATGCCATTTAGTGACGCAACAAAAATTCACAATATTAAAAAAGTCACAATATTCAAAAATGTAAAGATTTAAAAACATTTTTATAACAATAGACCCTAATTCATGTATAGCAAAAATTAATTAACCAAACCATCAATCATATTTAACAAACATTAAATTCATTACCTTGATTTCTGAAAATTCCATATATACAAACATAAATAGAAAAAAACCCTACAAACCTCATAGTTGATTGCAACCTCCCAGTCTGTAACATACTGGCCTATCAGTAGTGATTGATATTAAATATGCATTATTTTTACCTATAGTAAACTGTTAATGGATATCCTATCATTAATACCCAGGGGGTTAGTGGCATCTAACAACACAAGCCAGTGCAGTTCCCGTTTCTCAACATACGCAGACCAGTTACCTACTCTGTCTGAGTTAAGGTCTGTTGTTATAAGAATATGTTTAAATCTTTACTTTTTTAATGTTGTGAATTTTTGTTGTGCCACTAGACGACATTGGGCAGGATTCACGAAGGCTTGCACGGAGTCTAAGAGTAGTGTAAGACTCCATGCAGCCTTCGCGATCCAGGAACAGCCCAAAGTCCGTGTAAGAGACAAGCTAAAACGTCTCTTACACGGAGTGGGAGTGGATAAGCTAGTCACCTCACTTGCAGCCGAATAGCATGCAAATGAGGATGATTAGTGATCCAGGAAGCCCAGAGCAGCCCGTGTAAGAGCCGTTTTAGCTGCAGAAATGTACTCATTTGACAACTGAGTACGTTTCTGCAAAAAACGTAATGGAGCCATGTCAGCTCCAAATAAAGAGTGCATATGTGTCAGGCAGCATGCCAATGGCCAAATTTGTGGCCATTGGCAAGGTAACCTGATGCAAATATATTAAAAATATATATTTTTTTCCCGGCGATTGCCGATGTTTAAACCCAGCGCAGCCCCGCGCAAACGGGCTGCGCTGTATAAAACATAAAAACGAAGGTTATAAACCCACAAATGTGGGTTTTGTGCAATACATGGAATGTCAGTGCAGGGACCAGCAGACCAAAACCAACATGGCCACCGTGTAGTGGTTGCTTAGGGGGGAAGCTGAGTCTAAGAGATGTAACTAAGCATTAGTAGGCAATCTGATGCAAATGAGTGTTAGGATACTGAATTCCACTGTCACATAGCAAATGAGCACAGTCTGAGTAGTGTAAGCGTTACAGAAGGGGGAGGAACAGAGTAGGAGATAGGTGACATCACAGGGGGGAATGGTAGAAAGAAATGCAGTTCATTGGAGGTCAGATTTACATGACAGATGTCAGACAGATATCATGGAAAGAGGTGTGCTACTAGATAAGCATGAGAAAGTCAAGAAATGGAAGGTGTACACTGTTGCCTACACCAAAGTTCCTTGCTGGGCGTGCATGCGCACGTGTGTGCGCCATGAAGCGCGAGTAAGGCAGTGTGCACACGTGTAAGGCAGACTGAGCATGTGGGAGCGTGTTGCGAGATGTTTAACACTGTTTGCGCTGGTGTGCACGCGTTTTAATCCGAATAAGCAGATTCTGAACCGTGTAAGCCACTGTGAGCGTGTTTCTGCTGGTTTGCACACGGCTCCTCCCTGAGGAAACAGAGAGGAAAAAGGAAGCAACAGATTTAGTAGGAAGCTAGCAGGGAATACTGCTGGAGCTAGCAGGTGAAAACAATTAGAAGCAGGCAATTACACAGGCAGAATAGTAGCCCAGCACTTAAAACTCTGCAAACAGCAGTGCAGGATGTTTCTCTCAAGAGACACTGCAAGACAGGAGTAAGTTATTAGAAGTGAAAACTGAAAAAGCTGAACTCTGAGCAGAAATGTTAGGGGCTGCCATAGCTGTCATAATGAGACATAGGCGACTTGCTGAGGGTGGTGACAATGCAGATGGTGCCAGACAACCCACAGTGAGGAGATGGAGAAGAGTGTACAGGCCCAGGGTCACCTACCACGGGTTACATGAGCTGGAGATAGTAGAGCGCTATAGAGTTGACAGAGACCTCCTGCAGCAAATAGTGGAGCTGTGCAGGCCATGCCTCACACAGAACCAACAGAGGGGAACCCATCCCAGTGGAAACCAAGGTATGTGTTGGCCTAAGAATACTAGCAACAGGTACCTTCCAGAGACCAACTGGTGATATGATGGGGATATCACAGGCATCAGCCTCCAGGGTACTGCACCAGTTCCTGGATGCCATGTCAGCACATGTCGGTGATCATGTATATTTCCCCAATGCCCGTGAGGTATTGGCCAGCAATATGCGTCTCTTCCAGCAAATAGCGGAATACCCTGAGGTAGTGTGTGCAATAGACTGCACGTACATACGCATCCAAGCACCAGCCAGTGAGTGGGGTAGGGCATGCATCAACCGCAAGGGCTTCCCCTCCATCAACTGCCAGGTCGTGTATGATGCCCAGGGCATAATAATGAATGTGTGTGCCGGCTGTCCTGGGAGCTACCATGATTCCCACATCTGGCATTTGACGCAGCTGTACCAGACATTTGCCAGTGGGGACATCCCACACGGACACCTAGTGGGGGATGCAGGTTATGCACTTGAGCCGTGGCTGATGACACCCATCAGAAACGCACACACACCTGAACAGGAACGGCATAATGAGGCACACGCACAAACACGTAATGTAATAGAGCGTGTGTTTGGGCTGCTCAAGTCATGGTTCCGGTGTCTGGACACATCTGTTGGAGCCTTGCAGTACGCACCAACTACATGTACCCAAATTGTCATGGTATGTGCTATGTTACATAATATGATCTTGCGAAAACAGCTGCAGCAGGACCAGCATAGGGCTGGGCCAAACGGCCCCCCACCATTGCCAAGGCCATCACAGGTAGAGCGTGACTCGGAGGAGGAACAACCTGAGCCTGCCCCAGTAGGCAGAAGGAGGTGTGCCCAGTATGCCCTGGCCTTGGCAAAGAGGCAACGCATAGCACATACACTGGCTCAGTAGGAACCCTGGGAATGATACCCCCTCTGACTCACTCAAATAATAACATGGATGCCTGCAATGACATGACCTGCTCACAAACATGTACAGGGAAGTGCAATATGCGCATCCGACAGAGGCAGCCCTGCAGCACCACCTGAGGCATGAATGCCATGTGTTAAGTAATGTAACACCATGTACTATATGCACACCTGAGGACCCTGACTAACATCCTACCCTCACCAAGCATCATGCCACAATATGACAATGAGATGATCAAGTGCAATAATTGATTGAAGTATCGCAGTTAGTCAAAGGGGATCCAATGTGTGCCAGTCTGGGATGACATGCTGAGCATGACATGATGCTCCACCTGCTAGGACTGGCGTGCACCTATCAGTGCAGGCTGTATGGATACTGGCAAAGGCTGTTTTTACCCACAGTGTGCCCTGAATAGGTAAGGCTCAAAACACAAACCTATCTCCATAGGTATCAGAAGGGATAAGAATAAGATAAGGAATAAGTTGAAACAGCAAGATGCATGCAGTCTAAACTCACCCAGTATGGAGAATGTTGATATCTGTGCTGTAACAGAAGACTGAGTCAAGGCTCACAACAGCACCCTAACACTACCAGGTTACACCTCATACTGTGCTGTACAGCCTCAAAACATGGAACAAGCTACAAAAGGAGGGTGACTAGCAAGAATTGTCAAGGATAACCACACCCCCATGTTGGTACCACAACAAGAAGCAGCATGGACTAGCCATGGTCAAGTAACAGTGGCTAAAACTGCCCCCCAGTTTATAGCCTGCTACAGACTACTGTCCCAACACCAGGAACTGCACCTGGCCTATGCTGGAATACATGAATATATCAAGTCCTCCAAACCACATTATATTGGGTGACTGAAAATACCCAGACATAGACTGGGAGCATTATACTAGCTCCAACAGTGTAGGACAAAAGTTCATAGAATCCATAAACCAAAAGGCCCAGGAACAACGTACCACTCCCACAAGAGGGTAAGCATACTGGATGTGATAATCAGCAACATGGGTACTGGATGGCAAGACGAGAAGTGTATTGCTCACTGGTAAAACCAGACCATAGAGTAATCACACTGGATATACAAATCCTGACCACAGTCCGTGGCCAGAAAACCACAGTGGAAAACATGTGTAAAGCAATATTTGCACTCCTCCAAACTGATGTGGAATCCATTAAAGGTCCTGTGCAGGTGCAAAATATGGGCCACACCTCAGAACCTGTAATACAGCCATTCCATGAACACTGCCAGGAATGCTTGGATTATGCAATCCTAAATTAAAACAAGACACAATGCCATACACGCAGGCATCTGGCATGGTGGACACCAGCCATAACCAAACCATGCAAGAGAATGAGGAAGCTACTACATGATAGAGTAAACATAAACAATGAAGTAATCACTGATCAGTAGTATGGCAATAAAATGTGTCCACACATACAATCCACTAAGGCCAGCCACAACAAGTTGAATCTGTGAATCCTGAGGCAATGTTACACCTGCCCCAAGTACACAGACAACCCCCAACTCCACCCAAGACATACAAATATATGTGAGAGATGCAGCCATCTATCCAAACTGGAGGCTGAGCTCCCTCAACTCAGTACTCCCAAAACTAGTCAGGAGGAGAAGGTAACCACACACACCACAAACACAGTCCCACATAGACCTATCACAACTGCAAACCAAACACATAAACACAGAAAAACATTCCCGGAGGCACAAATTACAAACACAGCACACCAACAGAGGCCTCTAAAGCAGACACCCAATCAAACAACCTGCAAACATAGCACATGCAACACACAGTACACAAAGCTGGTGTGCCAAACAGTCACAGGCCAGAAGGAGAAACAACATGCCTGATACAGTTGTAATAGGTGACTCCATAGTCAGACACACTGCTGTCCCGCACACCAGACTGAACAAGGGAAAGGGTACAGTAAGCTGCCTGTAGGCTGCCACAATAAGCCACATAACAGAAGTATGCAGGTCACTCCAAAGCAAGTAGAAATATGATGCAGTCATAGTCCATGCTGGTGTGAATGACCTGAGATGTACCTCCCTAGATTACATGAAAAGAGACATAGATGAGCTCTCTGATTATGTAGTCCAGGCTGGTATGACACTCACCGTTTGCAGCATCCTACCCTTACCAAGAATAATGCCACAGTACAAACACGGAATGATCAGTCATAGCAAGTGGCACACTTACTGGTGTCATTCCAAGGGGATCCAATGTCTGTCTGCTTGGGATGTCATGCTTGACAAGCCACGCAGCTGTTCTTGGGATGGCTTGCACCTGTTACCCCTGGGCGTCTGGATATTGGATAAGGCCTTTGCCACCTCCATAAAGCCTTTTGTAGGCAAGGCTGTAAAGACTAACCCACCACCCTAGAAAACATAAGTGGAAAGAAACATAAGGGTAATGCTGACCAATGCCAGATGTGTAAACCCCAATATGCATGCTCCCAAGGCCATCCCCAGTATGGAGAACATCGATCTCTGTGCAGTGACAGAAACCTGCTGCAAGCCTCCTGACAGCACACCAGCACTACCAGGTTATACCACATATCATGTGTCATGGCCCCAAAACCTGGAACAAAACATAAAAGGAGGGTGAGTATCCATATTCAGCACAGACACCCATACGTCCAGGTAACTGACAATGCACAAGACACTGGAGTCCACCCATGTGCAACTAACTGTAGGTAAGACTGCTGTACAGTCTGTAGCATGCTACAGACCACACTCTCACACACAGGAACCCCACCCAGCTGTCCTGAAGACACTGGACAGTATGAATGTCCCACCAAATACCAAACAAGGTACCACAAATTACCACATAGCTGGTAAACCATTATGTATGGAAGGAGTAATCAGGGACCTAGGGACACAAGTGGACAGTAACCTGTTATGTGACACTCACATTGCCAATGTGGCTAGGAAGACTGTCTACATTTGACAATGCACAAGACATTGGAGTCCACCCATGTGCAACTAACTGTAGGTAAGACTGCTGTACAGTCTGTAGCATGCTACAGACCACACTCTCACACAGGAACCCCACCCAGCTGTCCTGAAGACACTGGACAGTATGAATGTCCCACCAAATACCAAACAAGGTACCACAAATTACCACATAGCTGGTAAACCATTATGTATGGAAGGAGTAATCAGGGACCTAGGGACACAAGTGGACAGTAACCTGTTATGTGACACTCACATTGCCAATGTGGCTAGGAAGACTGTCTACATTTGACAATGCACAAGACATTGGAGTCCACCCATGTGCAACTAACTGTAGGTAAGACTGCTGTACAGTCTGTAGCATGCTACAGACCACACTCTCACACACAGGAACCCCACCCAGCCGTCCTGAAGACACTGGACAGTATGAATGTCCCACCAAATACCAAACAAGGTACCACAAATTACCACATAGCTGGTAAACCATTATGTATGGAAGGAGTAATCGGGGACCTAGGGACACAAGTGGACAGTAACCTGTTATGTGACACTCACATTGCCAATGTGGCTAGGAAGACTGTCTACATTTGACACCGTATCAGGAAAGGATTCACATCTACGTCAACAGAGGTCATTGTGCCCCTATACTGTTCTCTTATCACACACATACTCTAGTACAATGCCTCATATGGGATGTACCTTACCTGACACCTGCAGCAGTTAGAAAGACCTCAAAGGTACCTCACCAAGAGGATAAAGGGTCTCAAATATATGTCATATGCTGCCTGGCTGTAGACACCCCAGCTGAATGCAGTCACATACTGCCTACACAGAGGCATTGCATGCCTGTTGTAGAAGGCCATGCCCAACACAGGAGTAATGGACATGCTCCACCCCAGAAAACTCAAAGCCATCGGAGCTGTGAGAGTGAGAGATGTCAACCACAACAAATAATGAAATAGGATGTGCTGGTGGGACAGATACATAATCCAGAGGCTCCCCACACCCTGGACCAGAATCCCACTCCATGTTAGGCAGAGCCCCTCAATGACACTCAACAGGAATCTTACCAAGTGGAAGGATGATTGTAGAGTTACACTGGGGGTTTTCACTGTGTCATGTCCAGACAGAGGCACAGCAAAGCAAATCATAAATGGCCATAATATTCACATAGCAAGGGGTGGCAAAAGCCACACACACTCTGGCTAGACTAACAAATGCCCTAGGGTGGATAGCCTAGTATGAACCTATGAAGATACAAATTGTACAGGACACTAAGGATAATCCCAAGGCTTTCACAACTGATGGTAGGAACCGTGTTGGGAATTCACAGATATGCTCTGAATCACACAAATATCACAAACACACACACATATTGCCAACATACATCCTGATGCAGTGCAACCCCCCCCCCCCCCCAGAATGCAGAATATCTATCCCAGCAGACTGCTGGCCCCCTGACATTGCAGATGCTGAGGTAACAGCCAGCATCTACAAAGCAAAACACAGCAGCAATGGTATGAGATGGTGTCCTGGGCTGAGTGCAACATGGACTCCAAGATGAATGGAATGCCAAATCACACTACTGCTCAATGTCAGCCTTACCACAGAATATGTACCCAAAGAGCAGTGTACAACAACAGTGGTCCTTCTCAACAAAGGTGTTGCCTGAATGGATACTGAAAACTACTACCCCAGAATCCTGAGAAGCTCGGTCTGCACAGCTATGGAAAGGATCAGCATGTACCACAGACATAAAGATATTGGGGACCTACTGACACCGGACCCTACCCAGTGTGGCTTTAAGTGCAGATCCTGCCCCTAAACATGTTTGACTCAATTGAAACAGTCATTAAGGTCATTGATGAGGGCAATGTGGTCCACACAGCGTAGCTGGACCTTGCAAAGGCTTCTATACAATACCCTACGTGTTCATTATAGATAAGCTCACCAGCTTAAATATAAACCCCTATGTCAGTAGAGGTTGCAAACCAGACCAAGGACAGAACAGACATGGTCAGACATGCTGCAGCCATGTCAGACTACAAGCCAGATATAACTGGCATCCCACAAGGCTTGGTCCTGGGATCTCCCTCGTCTGGTATATATGTCCCATAGGTACAGGCAAACATGGAAGGACTGTGTCTGAACATGTTTGCAGATGACTACAAACTGCTCACCATATATGATCCACCAGCTGACACAAGCATCCCACAAAAGGGCCACATAGAAACAGACAACTGGTGCCATAGCCATGTCAGCAAGCTAATTGCAGAAAAGTGTATAGTCAACCCCCGTGGATATACAGTAAGTGCCCACCAATTACCACATAGGTGTTAACCCATTATGTATTTAACATGTAATGAGAGACCTGGGGACACAAGGTGATAGATATCCTGCATTGGACAAACGTGCTGTAGTGTTTACAGAAACATACCATATACCCACATAATCATGAAGGTTGTCAGATCTAGATAAGGGGAGGTCATTGTAGCTCTGCAGTCATCCTTCATCAGCGGTACAATTGACTACAATAGCCCCTGTGGGATGTACCTCAGCAGACACCTCCATCAACCGTAAAGTCCCCATCAGTACCTCACCAGGAGTATCAAAGAGCTTGCACAGATGCTATGTGTTGCCTGTGTTGCTGGTATCAATAAACATGCTGCACCTTGTACAATCTGAATGGCAGTGAGCTGTGCACATGAGAGACCTGAACCCCAGCACTGACTTACATAGGACAAGCTGTACTGCATGATCCATAACACAGAAGCCACCCCCACCCATGAGTGAACCCCCAGTACAGGCTACCCATAGAGTCACTTATCAATTTTCCTCAATAGGAATCTTGATGAGTGGATGGGAGATGGTAGCTTTATCCTGGGTATCACTGTCATGTCACAGGTAGACAGAGGCACAGTATACTAACCATGACATATGTCATGGCAAACTCCACTTACAATGTGTGTTGAAGGACAAACACAGTCTCCAACTAGCATTAGACATGGACTAGGGCACATCGCTAGTGTTTGCAAATGTAAACCTATGATCTGAAGTAGGCAGACTTCATTTGTCTGCAACCTGTGGGTATCGGATCCGACCTCGGATCCGAGCCGGCATTTCAAAAGCTTAGGCTCTGAGCTCCTAGCTCCTCCCTCTTACCCATAACCCCTTGCCAAGCCCTGACTGACCCCAGATTTCGTTTGCCGCTTTCAAGTTGCGACGGATTCCTTGAGCTCCTAGGGCAGATAAGTTTTTCTGACAGAAAAATTTTCTAAAACCTTAACTTTTTTAATTTAATTAGTTAGTAGTGATTGTGTTAGGCTTTCCTCTCTCTTTCTTTTAAACTTTTCTCGGGTTTTGCGTAGTTTGTGTGTGTGTGTGTTTGTTTTAGGCCTGTTAGGGCTTAACATGTCTGAAGCCCATAAGGCTGTATTCTCTAAATGTACCGAGTGTGGCCATAAGCTGTCCCCAGCGGATGGCCACACTCGGGTCATCTTGGGGTTGAACACCTGTCATCTGGTTGTACCATTTGTGCAGGGTTCAACCCCGAGCTTTGAGGAGCGGAGGTCGAAGCTGGTGCTGGCGGGACTTCTCCTCCAGATACCGCCGCTTCTGCCCCTTCTACTCAGCAAGCAGTTGCTGTGGGCTCTCCTCCACCGGCTGGGACTCAACCTCCCTCTAAGATGCCGGAGGAGAGAGAGCCTTCTAGGGAGAGAGAGAAGAAGGAGAGGCACAGGGAGAGGCACCACAAACGGAGAGCTGAAACCTTCAGTTCGGCTCCTCCATCTAAGCGGGCCTCCCCTGTGCCTTCTAGCTTTCCTCTTCCTCGGCTCCACTCCCCTCGGTTCTCTCCTGGGCCCGAGGAGGAGGAGGCTAGCCCTTCAGCGAGGTCCCCAAGGCGGCTCTCTAGGTCCGCTTCAGTGGCCTCCACCAGATCCACATTCTCCATGAGTGAAGCAGATATGGACCGGATGATGAGGAAATTCATCCAGGCACAAATGCAAATGGGAGTGCTCCTAGCCCCCATACGGGAGGGTTTGACCTTTTTCGCCTTGGCTCCTTCTCCGACCCATACCATGGGTTGGAGCTGTCGGCGCTGGGCAGAGTTGGATCCGGGGTGGTCGGATCCGATAGGTCGGCGCACCTCGGATCCGTCCCATCCCTTGAGTGCTTGGTGCCGGACCCGACCTCTGAGCCGACCGAGCCTCGGATCCGAGGGAGCTGGTGTGTCTTGGCTCCGTCCAGGTCGGAGCACACGGTCTCGGATCCGGCGGTTTGCTCCGGCTCCGATCCGTCAAGGTCGGATCCGAGTGGGGTCGGCTCGGGTTTAGAAGCTGGCTCCCCTCGGCCTTCGACGTAGTGGAAAGGGCACTGTTGAGGACGTCCGGACCCCGGTCCCTGCCACGGCTCCATCCCGCACTCCCTTGCATTTGGGCCAGGCTCCCACCAGCGGTCCCAGGGACAGCCGCCTCGATGTCCCAAGTAGTTCCCTTGGAACATCCAGCTGCGGAAGAGTACTCCTCGGACAGCCCCGATGAAGTACCTCGGAAGCGTAAGTGCAAGGAGGCACATGGACTCCCCGAGTCCGTTACGAAGACACAGGCGTGGATGAAGGGAAGGCTCCCAAGATCACCCCTGAAGACGTCTCATTTGGAGACATTATGGAAATGTTAAGGATCAGGGGGGAGTGGTCTGCCCCCAAGGCTTCCTCAGACGAGTCTGTGTTCTTGGAGGCATTTGAGGCCCATCTACCTCTTGGGTGTCCCTCCTGCCGACCCTCTGGTGGACCTTATATCCATCAGAGCGTGGAAGGATCCGGACACCGTTGAGCCTGTACCCAAGCATCCTGACTGTATCCTTTCCCCTCCGGCGGACCGCACTCACTGGAGCAAGGGCCCCCCAGTAGATGCCATGATGATGGCTGCAGCCACTAAGAGGGAATTGGCCCAGGAGAGTCCCTCTATGCATCCTCCGGGCAAGGAGTCCCGCTCGATGGATCGCATTGGGAAGCGAGTTTTCAGTTCAGCAACCTTCTCTTTGAGAGCGCTGAACTACATGGCACACGTCATCAGGATGCAGCGGGATCTGATTAAAGAATACGCTGCATCTCCCCCAGAGTCCATGTCGGGTGAGGATAAGCAGGTATACTCCACCCGAATGGCCACTCTTAGAGCGGTTTCTAACACATCTATGTGGCTACTTTCTCACGCTACCGAGGGAGCCGCTAGAGCCAGCGGAGCAGGCCTAGTCATGAGGCGGCAGGCCTGGCTCCGCCACTGTGATTTCGCAGAGCCCTTCAAGGCGACTTTCGCGAATGCCCCCTTTGATGGTTCTGCCTTGTTTGGCAAGACTGTTCGCAAAACACTGGTCCAGAGCGAAGGACGGAAGACGCTGTCTGCCGTCGGAGTCCGCTTCTCAGCTCCCCAGAGGTCCTTCTCAAAGAACCAAAAGGGACAGAAGAAGATGTGGTTCCGGAAATCGCAGCAGTCCCAACCTGCTCCGGATAACCAGTCCTCCCGTGGCAGAGGAGGACAGGGAGGTCGCCGTCCTAGAGGCAGGGGGGCTCCTAGAAACTTTGGGTCCAGAGAACCTTTCTCTGAGAGACCCACGCAGCAGCCCTGAAGGGTTGCCCGGCTGTCCGTCTCTGGAGGCAGTCGGGGGGCGTTTCTCGAGGCACCTAACTTCTTGGGAGTCCATCACATCAGACCGTTGGGTGCTTCGCGTGATATCCAGAGGTTATACAATCCCCCTGTACAAAGTTCCCAGATCTCGCAGCCTCCCAGATGTTCCACCCGACCAAAGGGAGGCAGCAGCTATCGAAATCAAACAGCTGCTAGAAAAAAGAGCTATCCAGTCGTCCCCAGAGCAAACGGGATCAGGGTTTTACTCCAGGTTCTTTTTGGTGCCAAAGAAAACGGGGGACTTAAGACCAATCTTAGATCTTTCCCTGCTGAACCTGTCAGTAACCAAGCAAAGTTCCGGATGGTCACCCTTCAGTCTATACTCCCCTCTTGAGGGAGAACGACTGGATGTGCTCCATCGACCTCAAGGACGCGTACTACCACATTCGCATGGACAGGCGGTCCAGGAGGTTTCTTCTTCGGCTGGGAGCCAGTCATTACCAGTTCAGGGTCCTCCCCTTTGGTCTCACCTCAGCCCCAGGGTGTTCACCAAGGTTCTAGCGGTGGTAGCGGCCCACCTGAGGCTCCAGGGATTACAGGTCTTTCCACCTGGACGACTGGCTCCTGACGGCATCATCAAGGGATCTTCTGTGCTCAGCCAGGGACTACTTTCTTCGACTAGCCCCAAGGCTGGGCATCACTGTCAACTGGGAGAAATCTTTACTGCACCCCACACAAGCTATAGATTTCATAGGAGGAAGGCTAAACACCAGGTCAATGCGAGCCTTCCTCACTCCAGACAGAATTGCCAACCTGAAGTGTCATGTAGCAGCTCCTGCAACCATTTCCGACTGCAGCCGGGTCCTGAGGGCCCTAGGTTCGATGGTTGCAGCTATCCCGCTTCTTATTCATGCAGCTTACGCATGCGGTTCTTCAATGGACCCTTCAAGTTCAGTGGTCCCTCTCTGTTCCTCTCTCAACACTCCGATAGCGGTCAGCAAAGCGTGCAAGGACTCCCTTCTTTGGTGGCTTCTTTCTCCGGAGCCCTGACAGGGAGACCTTTTTGTGCTGCATTTCCCGAGCCACAGTGACCACGGACGCTTCTTGCCTCGGTGGGGGCATTCTGGGAAAGATTGTCCAAGGCACGTGGAACCCCACAGAGACGTTGCATATAAATGTCCTGGAAATGAGGGCGGTGCTCCTAGCGTTGCAAGCACTCCACCACGTTCTTCCTTCAGGGACTATTGCTATTCAGACAGACAACATGTCGGTAGTCTGGTACATCAACAAACAGGGAGGAACCAGGTCCTATCCCCTTTGTCGAGAGGCCATGAGAGTCTGGGAATGGGCAATTTCCACCAAACGCTTTCTGGTAGCAGCGCACATTCCGGGAAAATCCAACATCCTTGCGGACAAACTCAGTCGCACCATTCTTTCACCTCACGAGTGGTCTCTCAATCCTCAGGTAGCAAAGAAGATTTTTGCCGTTTGGGGACAACCCTGTTGCGATCTTTTTGCCTCTCCCTCAAACGCCAAATGCGACAATTTATTCGCTCTGCTTCCCCCACCAGGAATTCGGGAGAGATGCGCTGGTGCATGCTTGGCCTCCCGGTCTCCTTTATGCCTACCCTCCACTACCTCTGATGCAGAGGCTTCTGCAGAAAGCCAACAGTTTGGGGAGCAGAATGATTCTCATTGCCCCGTTCTGGCCTCGTCAACCCTGGTTCCCCTTTGTATGGTCTCACAAAATCAATCCATCTCCCACCCTCTGGGAATTTCGGTTCCCAATCTACGCACCCTGAAATTGACAGCTTGGCTGCTCCAGTTCCATCCTTGATTAGGACTCCCAGTATCTCTTCACCGGTCAAGGCCATCTTAGTGGCAGCTCATAAACCTTCCACCAGGCAGGTTTATCGGAGTAAATGGAAGAGATTCTCTATTTGTGTTCAGAGAACTTTGGATCCTTTCTCAGCACCTATGTCAGCAGTGCTGGATTTTTTAACAGACCTCTTTCATCAAGGGGCAAGTTCTTCCACGATTAAGGTACAATTGGCAGCCATCTCGCATTATCACATTGGTCATGAGACAGCTCCCCTCATGATGGCGAAATTGTGCAAAACCTTTCTCAAAGGGATTTTTTTGTTGAGGCCTCCAGTCAAGGAGATTGTACCACCTTGGGACCTATCTTTAGTTCTGCAAGCCCTTACTGCTCCTCCCTTCGAGCCTGCAGCTTCTACAGACCTAAAGTACCTTTCCTGGAAGACTGCCTTCTTAGTAGCTATCACTTCAGCCAGAAGAGTGTCTGAATTTCAGGCTCTATGCGTCAAGCCGCCTTACCTTTCTTTCTTTCCAGATAGGGTGTGCCTCAGGACCAATCCATCTTTTCTTCCGAAGGTCTCTTCAGAATCCAATATCAACCAATCAATCAATTTACCTGTGTTTTTTCCCAAGTACTCAAACAAAGGAGAATACAAATTGCATTCCTTGGATGTTCATAGACAATTACGATTTTATATTCACAGAACAGCTGGTCACAGGCAATCAGATCAGCTGTTCGTCTCCTTTGCTAAATTTGCTTTGGGTAAAGCAGTGTCTAAAGTCACACTATCTAGGTGGATAGCTAATTGTATTCTGCAGGCTTATGACACTTCAGGTAGACCTGCTCCTCAGAGGGTTACGGCTCATTCTACTAGGGCAGTCTCCACGTCAGCCGCCTTTAAGTCCCGTGTGTCATTGGATGGCTACTTGGGCCTCGCCTCATACCTTTATTTCTCATTATAAGGTGGATGTTGTTTCCAGAGGAAGAGCATCCTTTGGCTCAGCGGTGCTCCGGAACATCCTTCCATGATGGCCGCCCAAGATTCAGGTAGCTGGGGACTCTGTCCCACAGGTTGCAGACAAATGAAGTCTGCCTACTTCAGATTTAGAAGTTATGTACTCACCATAACGTTCCATCTGAGTAGGTGACTTCATTTGGATGCAACCATCCCCCCCTCCATCCCCCTGACCTTTATAGAGCGAGTATTTTTTGCTTTGTTCATGTACTGTAGTCAGTATTATTTAGGCAAACTCAATCTGAGGTCAGTCAGGGCTTGGCAAGGGGTTATGGGTAAGAGGGAGGAGCTAGGAGCTCGGAGCCTAAGCTTTTGAAATGCCGGCTCGGATCCGAGGTCGGATCCGATACCCACAGGTTGCATCCAAATGAAGTCACCTACTCAGATGGAACGTTATGGTGAGTACATAACTTCTAATTGTGGAATACACTACCAATGTTGGACAAGCCTGGTTTAAGTAGTTCATATCTGAACAGAATGCAACATGGTCAGATGTACACAACTGGCCCCTAACCAGGCTGTTGTGCTCACTATCGAAATGTAAAGCAGTGATAGCAGTAAAGCCCAGGATACTGTCCACCACAGTCAAAGTACTACCAGTACACTATACAGTACTACAGTGTTAGGTCAGTGTGAAAGGATGTTGACAGCTGTATGCAAAGTATCCCATGCAAACACTGCAGGCACAGTATAATCCTGTTGTGTTCACACACAAAGCAGTTGTACAGTAACTACACAACATGACACACAACACACAACCATAAACGGGTGATATTTGTTGAAGTTCACACTCATCTTGGGCCAAATCTCAGTTTAGCAGTTGGACACGCATATCTGGTATTTTTACGTGTTATTCCAGGAACCAACCACATTACAGCAGTCTGCCCAGTGCACACAGTTAAATGACTACAGAGACATACGTGATATAGTGGATCCCTCCCATATGCAAACATCTTCCACAGATGCACAAGTTGTTCATACAAAAAGGGAATGCTATGGCAATAAAGATGTGCAAACAGTCTATCAGCAACAAATAATGTGCATTTGACAATTAAACATATGGGTGTAGAGGTCAACACTAGGCTGTTTGCCCTAGGGGAATGACAGCTTAGCCAGTGTGTGCTTGGCATCTGCCTCCCCACAGGATGCACATTCCCCTTTCTAAACACCGATGATGTCAGCACCCTATAAGTACAGCAGGAGAAGGGAAACCTCCCAGTAATGCGAATAGCGCGCTCTGCTAATGCATCCGTCTCAAGTGTCCTAACATAGTTAGGTAGGGGTTTGAATCCTGCAAATGGCAAGTGTGTGTGTTTGTCTGAGGGGGATTCGTGTGTGTGCTATTGTGTGTGAGGAAAATGCCCCTTTTGGCAACTCGAAGAACAGACTACAGGATGCACATTCCCCTTTCTAAACACCGATGATGTCAGCACTCTATAAGTATAGCAAGAGAAGGGAAACCTCCCAGTAATGCGAATAGCACGCTCTGCTAATGCGTCCGTCTCAAGTGTCATAACATAGGTAGGGGTTTGAATCCTGCAAATGGCAAGCGTGTGTGTTTGGCTGAGGGGGGGTAGTGTGTGTGCAATTGTGTGTGAGGAAAATGTCCCTTTTGGCAACTAGGTGAACACACTACAGGATGCACATTTCCCTTTCTAAACACTGATGATGTCAGCACCCTATAAGTACAGCAAGAGAAGGGAAACCTCCCAGTAATGCAAATAGCACACTCTACTAATGTGTCTGTCTCGAGTGTCATAACATAGTCAAATAGGGGTTTGAATCCTGCAAATGGCAAGTGTGTGTTTTTGGCTGAGGGGGGTTAGTGTGTGTGAGGAAAATGTCCCTTTTGGCAACTAGGTGAACAGACTACAGGATGCACATTCCCCTTTCTAAACACCGATGATATCAGCACTCTATAAGTATAGCAGGAGAAGGGAAACCTCCCAGTAATGCGAATAGCGCGCTCTGCTAATGCGTCCGTCTCAAGTGTCATAACATAGTTAGGTAGGGGTTTGAATCCTGCAAATGGCAAGTGTGTGTGCTTGGCTGAGGGGGGTTAGTGTGTGTGCAATTCTGTGAGAGGGAAATGTCCCTTTTGGCAACTAGGAGAACAGACTACAGGATGCACATTTCCCTTTCTAAACACTGATGATGTCAGCACCCTATAAGTACAGCAAAAGAAGGGAAACCTCCCAGTAATGCGAATAGCGCACACTGCTAATGCGTCCGTCTCGAGTGTCATAACATAGTCAGATAGGGGTTTGAATCCTGCAATTGGCAAGTGTGTGTTTTTGGCTGAGGGGGGTTAGTGTGTGTGAGGGAAATGTCCCTTTTGGCAACTAGGTGAACAGACTACAGGATGCACATTTCCCTTTCTAAACACTGTTCAGCTGAAGGCCATGGCTCTGACACAAGTTGTCTGTTTCTATGATGCCCCTTTGGAAGATGCTTGTGTCGGCTAGAGAGTCGATTATGGTGGCCAGTTCGCAGTCATCTGCATATTTGGTCAGCCACAGTCCGTCTGTGTTGGCCTGTACCTCCAATAAATATATACCAAACAAAAGAGGTCCCAGGACTGAGCCTTGTGGGACACAACTCGTAACTGGTTTGGAGTCTGGCATGGCTCCAGCAATTCTAACCATGTGGGTTCTGTCCTTGAGCCACTATGCAATCCATCTAGTGACATAGGGGCTTATATTTAAGCTGGTGAGCTTCTCTAGAATGCCCAAGTGGGGTATTGTTGTGAAGGCTTTGCAGGTCCAGGTAGGCTGTGTGAACCACCTTCCCTCGTCAATGGCCTTGGTGACTGTTTCAAAGAAATCAACCAGGTTAAACCTGGTAGTGCTGGTGTGCTCTCAGTAGCCCTGAACCAGGCATCTGTTACTGCACAGATATCGTTCTCCATGCCAAGGAGAGTTTCGGGTGCATGCATCTGGAGGTTTAGACTTCTGGCGTTGGGTAGCATTACTCTTAGTTTCTTATCCCTTGTGATACCTATGAAGGTGGGTTTGTCATTTGAGCCTTGCCTAACATAGGCACTATGGGGGTAGCAAGAGCCTTTGCCAATATCTGAAAGCCCAGGGTGACAGGTGCAGGCCGTCCCTAGCGAAGCAGGTAGTTCAACAGAAGATGAATATGTGAAGGTGTAGTACCTGTGATTAGTTAGCAGTAGCATATATGACTGCTCACGTGGACACATGCCAGGTAAGTCATATGCACTGTCACAGGCAATGTACATGTGAACAGGACAAACAGTGACATCCTGTCAAGTGGGACATGGACATACATATAGTAAGCTATGCAGATGGCACTAGGAGTCCACAGAAGCTCTATAACTATGCATTGCAGGTGTGATCAGTATTCCAGGGTAATTGTAAGCAAACATGCATGCAAACAAAGCTACAGTAAACAAGGCTGCATGTAGTCCATTGTACAACAAACAAGCTGTACCACTTCCAGTAGGTAACACTGCAAATAAGCAGGCACTATGCACATGTACATGGAAATACACGGGTCAGATGGCTAGGGTCCAGTCTCAGCGCACACAAGTGTACAGACCATGTACTGTCAGGATGTACAATAACTGGATGGAAACCCATGTGCTCATACCTGCAGTAATACACATGTCAAATAAGACACTGAGCCTTCACTCAATGGTTCCATACTTAGTAGGATGTATGCTACCTGGCCTGCCACCACAGTATCCCTGACATATATGGGGACTCTCCCTCCTGTGACAGTTAGTTTTGTGTGTTGGGGCTGTCTAGCATGGTATGAGATGTGAGCATGCAGTGCTAGGGTGCTCCTGTGTGTCCTGTACCAGTCGTGTAGTACTGCACACATATCAACATCCTCAAATATCTGCATTGCAGAGTCCATTGTGGGCAACATGCCACTTGCAATTTACATGTCCATCATTGCGTATTACTACATTCATTATCTTATCCCCTGTGCTACCTATGTATGTAGCCTTCTGTTGACATCATTACCACCAGTATGCCAATATGTGCAGATGATGCACTATGGTACTTACCATGGGTGTAGACAACAGTACATGACAATCACACACTTACTGCATCAGGCATGCTGTGATATACCCACAATTAATTCAGCACACAGTACTGTTAACAGCATGATACTATTACTATACATCTATGTGGTCACCCTGTGCATCAGCAACATGTTAACCTGTACCTGCACAGTTGTTACAGATTGCAGGAGGTGGCACAGTTTCATCATATGCACAGGGTGTGAACTTGGTATGCCTGAGTCAGCCACCGATACCACCGATTGACATGTATGTGTATGTGTGTTGGTGAGGGACAGCAATAGAAAGTGGGGCAATGTTGATGCAGTGTGTGCGTGTATGCGGTAGCCCTAGGTGTTGTCAATTTGCATGTGTGTATGGATGCACACAGTTCCACCTTATGGCTGCCATATACTGGTGTTTGTGGACAGTCACAGACTGTACCTGCCAGGTCATACAGATCAGTGTCTCTGGCCACGGACACGGTATCTGTGCCTTGCAGGGGTGCTACGGACCGTATCCGGTACCAACCCAGACTGGGTACTGTCATCAGAAGCAGGTGTTCGTTGACTGGACACAGATCCCTGTCGGGCCTGGCCAGAGCCACGTGCACGTGGTCTCCTGGGGCGGTCTGATGACAGCACAGACCCAGCATTGCTGGGGCTGCTGCTGGCACTACGGGGGCGGCCGCGGCCCTGTTGTCGTCCGCGACGACTGCCAGCTGGTGCTGTTGCTGGCATATGGCCATGTCGACGCCTCAACTGCCCACCATCGCCCTGGCTCATGGACATGTAGTTGTGGAACCGGTCTAATATGTCCCCACAACGTCTGTCTATGACATCGGTGAAATCACGGATGGCAGCCGCAATGTCACGCATACTGTCAGTCATGGCTGTGCGACATGCTGTCAGCTCCCTCAGACCCTGTCTGGTGTACCGTTCCATACGGGACTGTGCCTACATGACAGCCCAAAACATAGCTGAGGTTGTAAGACCTCTGTGGGCACATCTGACAGGGGCAGTACGCCTACGGATGCTCCCACGAGAACCCCTGGACATCTGTCTGTGTGGTACCATCTCTGGGTCATGCCCATGGCTGCTGTGTGGGGAGGCATGTGCCACAGATACCACATTACCCTGGTCAATTCCCACTGTATGCTGTCCATCACCTAGGGACGTTGGTGACAAAGGGTGTATTGGCAGGATAACTGTGCGCATTGATGGGGTCGACAGCTGTGTACTGTCAATCGGCTGACCAATGGCGGACCCTGGCATACCTTCCTGTGCCATTACACAGATGTCATCATTATCAGTACCCACGGCACCTGATTCAGGTTCCCTGCTACATGACACCAGAGCAGCACCAGAACCTGTGGGAGGGAAACAGGAAACACAGTTTACAATGTCTACACATTACCAGTGATGCACACATGCACACATGCACAAGTGCACAGGTGCACACATGCACACATGCACAGGTGCACACATGCACACATGCACAGGTGCACACATGCACACAGTTTCACACAGTTGTACAGTATTCGGTATGCGTGATATCAACACCCAGACACAGACACACCTACATGCATACAAAGAGCACTACTAAGTGAGCCAAATAGTACTATTACTATCAAGACTATTACAGGAATTGTTAATACACACTCACCAGCATGGTTAGGCTGCATTGCTGTTATTACCAGAGGGACCTGCAGACGTGAAGAAACTAATGTCAGTGGGCACAACTGTGCCATTGTTACTGAGTATGATGCAGGTCAGTAGTACAACAGTCGCCTTTCACATGTCAGCTGCTAATATTGAGGATATCACACTTGCACATTAAATAGTATGGTGACAGCTACAAATCAAGCACACACCTCACACATACATTAACTACCAGTGTACACAACAGTCAACTATACATATGGCATATTATATGCACGTTCACTGTCTTGCTGCTGCGTGGCTCCAGCCTCCATCATAATGCATGTCTGCAGCTGTTGTTGTTGCTGGCAGACTGGAGCCACTACACTCATGAGTAGTCCCTCCAGTCTGGTGAGTGGGGGATGTGTAGCCACCCCACCACCTGTGGCGACCTGTTGCCTATGGATATCCGACGCACGCTGACGGACATGTCTGATTAAATCACTGCAGTGATGTCGTACCTGCTCATATGTCCTATTATGCGTGCCTATGTCATTTACCCGACGGACAAGGTCTTGCCACAGTGCAGCCCTCTTCTGCTGATTCTGGCTGGTGCGGGAAAAGAGTATTGCATAATCCCGCACCAGGCTCTGGTGTATCTCCTCATCCTCAGCTGTGGAGTAAGTGGGATTCCGCGGGTGGGCCATGTACCTGAGAAAGAAAATAACCTGATATCAGCAATATATGTCAGCAGAATTTGGCGCACATACTACACATGTTACTCTACTGTTATGATACAGCATATCTCACATATATAGCATCCGTCTGTCTATTGGTGGATACACCTGTAAATGGCCAGGTATCAGTGCTCAGCCAGCAACTGTGCAACAGTACCTGGCACACTCCATATGACATACTACCAAACCCCAGCAGTCAGAACACTGATTCAGGTCAAGAGCACCTCCTCACTCTGGGGGTTTGTATTTAGGTACTGTATGGCCTACATCATCAACTACTGTGAGCTGACCACACACTGATTGCCCTGGATATACATATCCCACCTCCACCACCATCACAAATGACTATAGTGAATAACATTACAGATGCAAACTTTACACTTTGTAACAGTGACATGGTGTCCTTTCAGCCCACTGGGCCAGTGGCAGATACAACCCACAATGCTGACCCCTACACAATTGCTTTCCACAGACATCTCCGAGAATGCATGGATCATGCAATCCCATATATGACCAAGACACTCTCCACAAAGGGACAGCATTCTGTCTGGTGGACCCCAGCCATAGACAGATTGTATTACAGAAGATGGAAGCTACTGCAAGACAGAGCATAATTCCATAAAGGGAGGGCATGTCTGAGCAGCACTAGTAAGCATCTATTTTCCATCGTACAAACATTCATGGGCAACTTTGAGAGGGAAATCAAGAGGGGCACTACAGATAACCAGAAGGCCTTCTTCAGTTATGTTAGCAACCTGGTCAGGATCCATCCTGTATGCCCATAGTTAGTACACAACAACAAATATTTCACTGACACCACAGATATTGACAACATTGTGGCAGACAGGTTCAGTGCAGGTGTCACCCCGCCCTCTCCCCCAAAATAAGACATAGTTATCCCAGCTGACTGTAACCTCCCTGTCATCACAGAAGTCCAGGTGAGATCCACCCTCAGGACAGCAGAATACACAACATGAATGGGACCTGATGGTATCCCCAGTTGCATGCTACATAAACTCTGACAGGAGCTAAACACACATATAGAAGTGCTATGTAACACTAGCCTGACTACAGGATATGTACCTGTACACTGGCGCACAGCAGCAGTGGTTCCACTCCACGAAGGAGGCACCTCAACATACCAATACAATACAACACAATACATTACATTACAATACAATACTATACAATATGCTATTGCCCCTGGGACTACAGCAGCATACTGTTCTGCTACCCTGACCATTGTGACACATGTGGTGTGATGGTACCTGCTGCTGTCACACAGTTACACAGGGTGACTCATATGGCATATTACCTATCTGACTAACATTCAGCAGGGGTATGTGTGACATGTACTCATGGGGAGTCTTGCTTCTTAACACTGTGTGGTTTATTGCAGGGTATGTCTTATCTGTGGGTAGGAACTTTTACCTCAACATGTGCACTCTATTGCAGTGGCACGGACGACACACAGCAGTCATTTAGGTTGTGGATGGTGTGAGGTGTTACTATGGTTGTTGGACATCTGTCATGGGTGTGACTTACATATGTAAATCCGGGAGTGGTAACCTCTATGTGGGTAATATATGTGTACTCTGTGGTTTTGTCAGTCACTGTGCATTGGTAATGTGTTTGAGTGCATTGTCACAGTGTTGTACATGTCACTGTGTCCTTCTCCATATCTGTAGCTGTCATGTGAGGTCCATACCATGGCATCCATTATATGGTGTGGAGGGGTACACCGACCTACATGTCCATAGCTGACACACCATGTTCGCTGACACGTACCATGTGCAGGTATTCCAGGGATAGTGTGCCACTGTGAATATCATTGGGGCCACTATTGTACACATTTATGACCCTGTTCACCCCTGACACATGCAGTGGTGGGCAGCCAATCGCATATCTGGTGGATGTCCTTCAAGGATGCATCTGCAGTCATAACATATGGGTTGTCCTGCCTCAGGCAGCCCTGCGGTCGGCCGGATTACAAAGTCTGGGTCTGGCCTCGGCTGATGTCGCACTTTCCCCGACGTCAGAGCTTCTGGGGTATAAAGGCATCAGCCGACGCCATTTTCCTCAGTCTTTCTTGCCGCGCGATGCCCGAAGCAGAAGCTGTTCGCAAGTGCCGGTCGGTCAGATCCAGAGATTTCAGCTACCGAAGACTTCTAAAAAAGCTAAGTACCCTGTTGGGGACTCTTTCTTGCCTCAGCCGATGTCAGACAAAGTAAATAATTGTTTAACTTGTGGGAAACAAATACCTCATAAGGATTTCCATTCTTACTGCCTTCCTTGCTTAGGCCCAGACCACGACGTATCAGCTTGTTTAGCCTGTGCCTCCTTCAACCGACGGACTCTTAGACGTCGGTCGGAGTTTGCAGAAGAGTTTTTTGGATCCGCTTTTGCATATAAAATGCCGTCGGAGACTCCGACTACACATTTATCCAAAAAACGCAAGGAAAAGGACCGACACTCGCGGCCCGCGGTTTTGGCTGAAACCATGGTTAGGCCTACCACGAGTGTCTCGGTTTCGGATGAAACCGAGCCCTCGGTTCTTACTTCTGCCGAAATCATACCACCGACAACCGAGGCCAGAGAGGCCCCGGCTGAGTCGGCTACAGAAATCCCTACCGAAGAAGCAAGCACACAAGAATTGTCCAACACCATCCCTTTGGACATTTCTACTCCTGCACGTGGGGCAGCCAGGCCCCCTGCTTCTATGTCTATTAAGGCCTTCTCCAGGGCTAAAGCAGCTAAAATTTCAAAGGCTTTGCCTGCAAAATCTTCCTCTTAGAGGCCTTCCTCAAGTTCTCAGATTCTCAGCCTTGCTGAGGACCTTATATCTCTGATTAGGGGTTCCCAACCTCACTCAGACAGGGCCTCTCAACCACCTCCTGACAAAAGGCCTAGGACTGAACCCCCTGAGCCTCTCTCCACTGATTACTCCTCGGATGGATCTGATTTATCAGACCATCAGGAAGGGCCATACTCACAATATGAGGATTCAGATGCAGAAGACTCTATTCCTTCTGCCTTCCCTCCAGAAGAATTTTCCTTTGGGGAGACTTTACACTCAATGAGGGAACACTTTCAATGGCAGGGTCAGGATTTCTCTGATTCTAGAAAAAGACTTAGGACCTTTTTACACTTGCCACAGCATAGGCCTTTAGCCATACCACCTGTGCTAACAGTAGTTGATGATGCATATAATGATGTCAGTTCTGCCCCTGATTCTCTTCCCCCGGCCCCTGCCAAACCTGACAGATATTACAGGGTCCCGGATACTCATTTTCATTTGTATAAAGCACATGCTGCAGACCCAGAAACTATTTCTCAGGGCCCAAAAGGTGTTGCAGCTGCCACTGCCAACAACCCCCTACCCTCTGAAAGGGAGTCAAGAGCATTAGAGAGATGGGGAAAAAAGGTTTACACATCTGCTATTCTTTCTGCCAGGGCTTTAAACTGTCAATTCCATATGATACAGTACCAGGAATATTTGTTAGATCAGCTGAATAAAAAGCTTTCTTCTCCTGAACCTTTAGACTGTAAGTCCCTTCAGGATTTGGTACACAACTCTCAGCAGGTCAGTAATCATTTCTTAAAATGTGGCTATGATGCACTGGAGGCTTCATTTACATCAGCTATGACTGGAGCAGTAATTCGAAGGCATGCCTGGCTAAAAGAGCAATCCTTGCCAGACCATGTCAAGGCTAAACTCCTAGATGCTTCAATGGAGAAACAAAGTTTATTTGGCTCCCCTGCACAGGAGATTTTAAAGAAAGTGGAAGAAAAAGCAAAATCTGTACAAACAGTAAAGGATTTTCTGCAGGTCCAACCTCCGAGGTTCAGCAGAAACTGGCCTTCAAAGAATTGGTCCTTTCCAGACACCTCCAGAGCACAGAGGGCAGGAATAGACGCCCAAGAGGTAGAGGTCAATCAAAGGGTGCCTACAGGGGTGCCAGTGGCAACCTGCCAACCAGAGGAGTACTGCCACAGCTACAACTACAACCACTTCCACAGGACAGACACAATGACTTGGCTCTGATTCCGCCTACCAGGGAACAAGTGGAAGCACCCTTGGGCGGAAAGTTGGCTTTATTCTCGAAAAATTGGCATTGCATTACAAAAGACAAATGGACATTGCAAACAATAGACAAAGGATACAGGTTTCACTTCCACACTTTACCAAAAAAGAGTGGAATGCCAAACCTCCCACCAAACTAGAAGCCAGAGGCTCTAAGGCAAATCAACAGTTTACTCCAGATGAAAGCAATAGAAAGGGTACCACCTATGGAACGAGGCCAAGGATTTTACTCCAGACTATTCCTTGTACCAAGAAAAGAAACCCAATGGAGGCCTATTCTCGACTTGTCCGCACTAAACACATATCTCATTGTGCCAAAATTCAAAATGCTGACCCTACAGCAACTTCTTCCCATGTTGGGCAAGGAGTCTTGGCTGGTGACTCTAGATCTCAAGGAGGCATACCTGCACGTCCCTATATGACCAGATTGCAGAAGACACCTCAGATTTCTTGCAGGATCAGAGCATTGTCAATTCTCAGCATTGCCCTTTGGCTTATCTACTGCACCCAGAGTATTCACGAAATGCCTGGCATCAGTAATTGCACATTGCAGGCTTCAGGGAATTCAAATCTACCCATACCTGGATGACTGCTTAATACAAGCGGACAACAAGACAAAACTAATAAAGGATTTGGCCTATGTCATACACCTGTTACAGGCCTTGGGATACACAGTCAACATCCAGAAGTCAAGACTAGTGCCATCCCAAAGGATAACATTTTTGGGTGCGGATCTGGACACAATAACTCAGATGGCTTTTCTCACAGAAGAAAAACAAAAGCAACTCCCAGTCTACTTCATGGCTTTGACAAGACAGACTCAGCTTACTGCAAGGAAAGTCCTGCAGGCCCTGGGTTTCATGGCATCCTGCATAATCTTGATCCCGCATGCCAGGCTGTATATGAGGAAATTACAATGGTACCTAAGGAATGTATGGTCTCAACACAGACACAGTCTAGAAACCATGATACCAATCATTCCATGCCTGAAAAAGGAATTCCTGTGGTGGGCTCAGGCCTGCCAGACCAACAGAGGGTTACCTTTCAACAAACCACAACCAAGGCAGACCATCACCACGGACGCCTCAGACCTAGGATGGGGAGCACACATGGAAGACAAGTGTATCCAAGGCCTATGGTCTCAAGACCAGCTAAACTTGCACATAAACCTGAAGGAGATGCTGGCAGTGAAGCATGCAATCGAGGCATTCAAATCATTCCTCCAGCAAGGACATCTGCTGATAAGGACAGACAATACCACAGTCATGTGGTACATAAACAAACAGGGAGGCACGCATTCCTACCCTCTATGCCAGATGGCAATGGATCTGTGGAACCTAGGCCTGAATCTCAACATCCAACTGCAGGCCAAATTCGTACCAGGAAAAGAGAATTCACTAGCAGACAGCCTAAGCAGAACTACCATGGATGCTCACGAATGGATGCTGCATCCACACATCTTCAAAATCATAACAAACAAATGGGGAATGCCAGAGATAGACCTGTTCACCTCCCCACTCAACCACCAAGTGAACAAATTCTGCACAAGAGTATACCACCCACAAGCCTGGAGGGTGGACTCCCTCTCTTTCAGCTGGAAGGCCCTAACAGTGTATGCTTTTCCACCTCTCCCATTGATGTATAAAGTTCTACTGAAGATCAGGGAGGAACAGCCAAAGGTGATTCTGATAGCTCCAGACTGGCCAAGGCAGCATTGGTATCCGCTACTGAGAAGCATGTCTCGGACGAACCCATGGCCTCTACCCCTATGGCCTTTACTTCTAACGCAGAACAACTACAAGATCCTGCATCCAAACTTGAAAACACTGCAGCTAACTGCCTGGAAAATTGCTTAAAACAAAACAAAACTGTTTTATCTCAGAGGGTCAAGGACATTATCCTGGAGGCTCGCAGACCCTCCACAAGAAAAACATACTCAGCAAAATGGAAAAGATTCCTCATTTGGAGTGCATCAAAGGGGACAAATGTCACACTGGCAAATCTAGCACACATCCTAGAGTACTTAGCAGATCTGTTCCACAATGGCCTGTCCTATTCTTCCATTAAGATTCATGCTTCAGCAATTTCAGCAGAATACAACATGGATCCTCCTATCTTCTCTCACCCTCTCCTCAGACAATTTTTAAGAGGGATCAAAAATGTAAAACCTCCAAGGAAACCCCCTCTGCCTATATGGGATCTCAACTTTGTGCTGGAAAAATTAACACTACCCCCTTTTGAACCAGCTGCATCAGCAGACTTACAGTTCTTATCTTGGAAAACTGCTTTCCTTCTAGCAATCACTTCAGCAAGAAGAGTATCCGAGTTACAGGCACTAATGGCAGTGCAGCCTTTCCTTATTTTTCACCAGGATAGAGTGTCTCTGAGAACCAACCCTACTTTTATGCCAAAGGTGGTATCCAGGGTATCCTTGAACCAAGCTATTCATTTGCCTACGTTCTTCCCTAACCCACAGAACAGGGGGGAAAAACTATTGCACACCTTGGATTTACACAGACAACTACGTTACTATCTGGACAGAACTAAAACCAGCAGAAAAACTGACCAACTTTTTGTAGCATATGCAGCTGGAGTGCAAGGAAAAGCAATATCCAAACAGACAATTTCAAAATGGATAGGAAATTGCATTCGATTCTGCTACTCTTTTCATGGAAAGACAACTCCTGAAAATATCAGGCCTCACTCCACAAGAGCCACGGCCACCACTACAGCTTTCCTACGAGGGGTGGCTACCAAGGACATTTTAGAAGCTGCTACTTGGAGCTCCGTGCATACATTTGCCAAGCATTACAATCTACCTTTATACTCCAGATCCCGAGCAGGTTTTGCAACTGCAGTTTTACAGGGGATCTTAACTACACCATCATTATCTTAGTACCTCCTCCCCCAGTTTGGCTATGGTATTCTACCCATATGTTATGACTGCAGATGCATCCTTGAAGGACATAGTACAGTTTTGTACCTACCATAAATGTAGATGTCCGATAAGTATGCATCTGCAGTCAGGATTTCCCACCCTCCTTCCCCTCTGTGGTATTCCTAGGGTGCTTACCCCTCTTTCAGCTAGCTGGGGGAATCTATTATGGTGTATTTGTTTGTATATATATATATATATATATATATATATATATATATATATATATATATATATATATATATATATATATATTTTGTTTACTACTGTTTGGAATTTTCAACATTTATCCAAATTTAGCCTTTTTAGAGGGCACCTGGCATCTGGGGCAAGAAACACTGAGGAAAATGGCGTCGGCTGATGCCTTTATACCCCAGAAGCTCTGACGTCGGGGAAAGTGCGACATCAGCCGAGGCCAGACCCAGACTTTGGAATCCGGCCGACCGCAGGGCTGCCTGAGGCAGGACAACCCATATGTTATGACTGCAGATGCATACCTATCGGACATCTACATTTATGGTAGGTACAAAACTGTACTTTACTGGTGTAGGTGATTTGAGATGTGGTATGGTACTCCGGTTTTGACACTGGTGTTCACTCCATGCCTTTGTCACCAGGCACCTGTTGCAATACATCTGTACACATGTGCCTCACTCAGAATTTATATACATCTCTCTCTCTCTCTCGATATATATATATATATATATATATATATATATATATATAATGTATATATAATGTATATATATATATATATATATATATATATATATATATAATGTATATAGATATAGCTATATGTATATATATATATATATATGTCTGTATACATATACACATATATATATATACACATATATATTGATGTACATATATTGCTATAGATGTGGAGGGGGGGGCACAGAGGGGGTGAGAGTGACAGAGAGGGTGGGACAGGGTGTGTTGAAGGTCGTCATATACAGTCATACCTGTAGATAGTCAGATCAGTCTGTCTATGTATATGTATCTACATATATCTATATCTGTATGTGTGCATTACATATATATGTTTGTACAGTATTCTGTCTACATCTGTCTATGTATTCCTACATCTCTCTCTATGTATGTATGTATACATATATGCATATCATATATATATATATATATATATATGTATACACATATATATATATATATATATATATATATATATATATATATGTATACACATACATATATATATATATATATATGTATACACATACATATGTTGACATACATATGTATCCATATGATAGACAGGTATATCAACATGTTTGTCTACCATACTGTATACACACACTAACATACTGCTAAACATACATAACTGTGAAACCTACTTTGTACATGGCACTACAACCTACAATCAACCAACATTGATATGTGGACATAGATGCTCTCACATACAAATGTATGTACAGCCTTCACTGATAGTTGCTGTATGTCCCCTGCCCTTTACACGTCTTCATATACATATGGATACAGACCAATGACACATATGGATGGTTCACAGTATGTAGACCTTTATAGTATTACTTTACATTACCTGTGTTTGTCACAGCTGCTTGTGTTGCCGTCTGGTTCTATGTCCTGCTGCTCCACTTCCCAATTGTCAGCTTTCAGGTGGCTGATGCTGAACAATATGATGTTAAGTTGTCAATCTCGCCTTCATTCTTGCTGGATGGGTTCGGAGCCGATCCTCGGCTCCAACTCGGCACTTGCTTTAGCTCGAGAACTCCTTTTACCAGCTCGAGGCAACCCTATATCCCATGATGCAAGGCGGAACTACCTCAGATCTCGTTTGCCGCTTAGCGAAAGAGGTCTCCTTTGCCAGCTGAGGTAAGTTTTTTCTTAGTGAAATAAGAAAAAGTGTAGTTAGGGGTTTATTTTCCCTGTTAGTGTTAGTTTAGTCTGTAATTAGTTACAGCCCACCCTATTCCCTCCTTTTCGACCTTTTTATAAACTTTTATAAGTTTTAATCTACAGTAGTTTAGTCAGGCCTAGTTCCCCTTGGTTATCCCTTCCTGTGTGTTTGTGTAGGGATTAATTTGTGTGTTTGTGGGGACTGTTTGTGTTCTGTCCTCCTAAAGGATGTCAAAAGAAGGCAAGGTCTCAGGCTTCAAGAAGTGTGACCAGTGCTGTCAGAAAATGTCTCTGACAGACGGTCACACTTCTTGTGTGTATTGCCTGGGGCCTTTGCACCTGCAGGACTCCTGTGCTTTGTGTCATGCTTTTAGCCAGAGAGTCCTGCAGGAAAGGAGGAATAAACTCATCCTCCGAGGTTTACTTAAACCTGAAGGTTCTCCTCCTAAATCAGGGTCAGGAAAACCTCATAAGCCACCGAAGGCTCAGGCTACAGTGTCCAAGCCTCCTCCGGTGCCTCCGCCCGCCGGAGACATCGGCTCCGGCTGGAGTCGATACTTTTTCTACTCAAGTAGTGGGTTCGGTGCCGGCTGGCTCCGATACCCTGACTACTGTGGCCTTGTCGGCTCCGGCTGGAGCTGACACTTTATCCAGCATCGGAGTTGAGATATCCTCGGCTCCATCTGGAGTTCAAGGGACTTCGACTCCGATGGTTTCGACCCATAAGAGATCTCGGTCCCCTTCTATTATGAGTATCCACTCGGCTCCGGGGTCTCCTCTTTTGTCGGAGCGGAGCCATCGGAGCCGATCTTCGAGATCTTCCAGGCTGTCTGACCACGACTTGGAGAGGGTGGTAAGCAGGCTGTTGAAATCTCAGGCACTGGCCCAAATGCTCTATAGCCCGTCTCAACAGACTTCGGCTATAACCCCTATCATTGAACTTCCTCCTCCGACTCCACACCAGAGTTCGGAGCCAGAGCTTCTCGGGACAGCGACTGTTTCGATGCCGGAGCCGATACATCCTTCGGCTCCGTCGTCCTCTGCTCCGATCTCTTCCTTGAGACCTTCCTTGGAGGGATCCGGTCATCGAGTTTCCACTGTCGGCTCCGAGGGGGCTAGTGGCATCGGACCCTTGTCCGACCCCGTTCTCCCTCTCGGGGCTTCGGCTTTGGTAAGCTCGGCACCGACATCGGCCTCGGAGCCTTCTCTCTCTTTGGAGCCGACCATTCCTGTCTCTTTGGAGCGGGTGTGTTCTGGTCTCCCGGGGAGAGGAGCCTTTGAGGTGATGAGGAGTGTCCTGGCCTCAGAGCCAGGTCAACGGTCCATCCCTCTAGCTCCTCCCTCATCAGTGCCTGCAGATGCCTCTTGCCAGCCTCTTGCACACAGGCCCAGGGATCCATCGCCCCAGGTTTCCCCACTGGGAATTTCCTCCTCTTCCGAGGTTTCTCCTGATCCTGCAGGGGAACCCCCTCGGAAGAGGACGTAAGAGGAAACACACAGACTCCCCGAGTCTACTACATCTGATACCGACTTAGATGAGTCGGAGGGTTCCTCGTCCCCTCTGAGGATGTCTCCTTTTCAGACATCCTTGAGCTCCTCAAACAGAGGGGAATTGGCCTCCATTGACCCCTCCGAGGATGAGTCGGTATACCTGGAGGCTTTGGATCCCGACCCTCCACCTCCTGGGTGTCTCTGCCTTCACCCACTTATGCAGGTAGTGGCTCGAAGGCGTGGCTCCAGATTCTGTGGAACCTGTCCCCAGAAGACCATCCAAGTTCATTACGGCCCCTTCGGATAAACAGTTCCTTTCCAAAGGTGTCTCTGTGGATGCTATGGTGGTGGCGGCCACTAAGAAGGAACTGGCGGATCCTTCAGTACCTGTCCATCCTCCTAACAAGGATTCTAGGACCATGGACAGGTATGGAAAGCGGATGTTTTCTTCAGCGACCTTTGCTATGCGTTCGCTGAATTACCTTTGTCACTTCACCAGGCTTCAACGAGATATTCTCAAGGAACTGGGTGAAGTAGTCCAGGATCCTTCTGCTGTTGGGGCTCAGGAAAAGATTGCCTCACAGCTTGCTATCCTGAATTCCATATCTAACTCCTCCATGCGGCTCATATCTTATGCGGCCGATGGAGCGAGCAGAGCCGCAGGCACAGGAGTTGCTCTTAGACGCCAAGCCTGGATGCGGCTGTGTAATTTTGCGGACCACTTTAAGGCGTCCTTCACCAATACCCCCTTTGATGGTTCGGCGTTGTTCGGACCTCAGGTGAAGGATACTTTGACCAGGTGTGAGCAGGACGGTAAAACTCTTTCTGCCGTTGGAGTCCAATTTTCCACTCCTTCTAGACCATATCCCAAGGGTCAGAAAGGAGGGAAGATGTGGTTCCGTAAAGCCCAAGGAGCTACACCGGACACACGTGGTCAGTTTACCCCCAGAGGCAGAGGGGGTAACAATAATAGACGCCGCCCTAGAGGCAGGGGGGGTCCTTAGAACCAGGGCAACAGGGAGTCTCTTCCTGAAAAGCCTTTTCAGCATCCCTGAGGTGTTGCCCGACTGTCCACCCTTGGAGCAGTCGGGGGAAGGATTTCACTGTACCCAGTAGCCTGGCAATCCCTATCCCAAGAGAAATGGGTACAGTCGATCATATCCGAGGGTTACAAGATCCCATTCAAAAGGTTTCCCGTACCTCTACAATCCCTTCCAGACATCTCACCCGGTCAAAGGGATTTGGCAAAACAGGAGGTTTCAAAACTCCTAGAAAAAAGAGCCGTCCAGACAGTGCCGGCAGACCAAGTAGGATCCGGCGTCTACTCAAGATTCTTTTTGGTCCCCAAAAGGACGGGAGATTGGAGACCGATACTAGACCTGAGCAGACTAAACAAGTTTGTCAAGAAGGCAAGATTCCGGATGGTCACGCTTCAGTCCATTCTGCCTTTTCTGGGCAAGGACAACTGGATGTGCTCTATAGACCTTCAGGATGCGTACTATCACATAAAGATTCACAGACGCTCCAGAAGGTTTCTCCACTTTCGGCTAGGGACCAGTCATTACCAATTCAGAGCACTGCCCTTTGGCCTCACTTCAGCCCCCAGAGTGTTCACCAAATGCATGGCAGTGGTCACAGCTCATCTGAGACGTCAAGGATTCCAGGTGTTTCCTTATTTGGACGACTGGCTCCTCTCCGCCACCACCAAGCATCAGCTTCTTCAGTCCAGAGACTACACCCTACAGCTTTGCAGGAAACTGGGAATTTCGGTAAATTTCGAAAAATCCTCTCTGCTGCCTTGCCAATTTATCACCTTTATAGGCGCAGAGTTAAATACCGTCAAAATGTTAGCCAGGCTAACAGATCAAAGAATTCTGGACATCCAAAAATTTGTTCGGCTTCTGTTACAAAGCAACAAGATCAAAGCCAGGTTTGTCTTGAAAGTTCTAGGCCTAATGGCTGCGGCCATTGTTCTTCTACCACTGGCTCGCTTCCACATGCGTCTCCTGCAGTGGATGTTATTCACGCAGTGGTCGTACCACAATCTTCCGATGAGACACGAAATCTTGGTAACACAGTCGTGCAGGGCTCATCTGCAATGGTGGATATCTTCCCCTCTTCTTCATCAGGGCTGACCCTTTATTCCCCCTCCTCCAGTTGCCACAGTCACTACGGATGCCTCTCTGATCGGGTGGGGGGGGCATTATCAGGGCAGGATGGTCCACGGGACGTGGCAACCCATAGAATACCATCTGCACATAAATGTCCTGGAGATGAGAGCAGTGCTTTTAACGTTGCAAGCCCTCGACGACTTTCTTCCCACAGGGACTATTGCAGTTCAAACGGACAACATGTCCGTGGTCTGGTACATCAACAAACAGGGCGGAACCAGGTCCTATCCGTTATGTCGAGAAGCTCTCAGACTTTGGCAATGGGCGATCTCTTCTCAGCGGTTTCTGATAGCAACACACATCCCCGGCAGGTCCAACCTATTGGCGGACAGGCTAAGCAGATCTATTCTGATGCCTCACGAGTGGTCTCTCAATCAATCGGTAGTGGATCAGATTTTTCTGAAGTGGGGCACTCCTTGTTGCGATCTTTTCGCTACCCCTCAAAACAACAAATGCCCAGACTACTTCACACTATTTCCTCTTCCAGGCCAACCCCTGAGAGACTCTCTAACCCAGGATTGGCCTCGGGGACTTCTTTATGCTTTTCCTCCCTTTCCATTGATTCCACAAGTCATTCAGAAAGCCACCGTTTTGAGAGCCAAATTGATCCTCATTGCTCCATATTGGCCTCGACAAATTTGGTTTCCGTCTCTGCATCGTCATCTTCTGGTGCAGCCCTGGCATCTGGACCCAGTTCCAGATCTTTTGATCCACCAGTCGGGTCAGCAGCACCGGGCCATTCATTCTCTCAACCTCACTGCTTGGTTGCTCCACTTCCTTCCCTAGCCAGGCTACCAATGATTTCTGACTCGGTCAGAGACATTTTAGTGTCTTCTTTGAAGTCTTCCACTAGAACTATTTATGCTAGCAAGTGGCGACGTTTTTCGATTTGGGCAAATGCCAGAAATATTGATCCCTTTACTGCTCCCGTACATTCTGTTTTGGATTTCCTGGCGGAGGTTTTTCATTCAGGATCCTCGTCATCTACAGTCAAAGTACAACTGGCTGCTATTTCCAAGTATCATGTTGGCTTGCATGACAATAACATCATGTCTCATAGATTATGCAAGGCCTTTTTGAGAGGAGTTTTTCTCCTAAAACCACCTTTGAAGCATCCTCCTCCGCAATGGGATCTAAACTTAATGTTGGCATCCTTGATTCTACCTCCTTTCGAGCCGTCTGCTACATGTTCTTTGAAGTTATTGACGTGGAAAACTATATTTTTACTGGCTGTCACTTCTGCAAGAAGGGTTTCCGAGATTCAGGCCCTCTGTATTCGTTCACCTTATCTGGTTTTTCATAAGGATAGGGTTTCGTTAAGAACTAACCCTTCCTTTCTCCCCAAGGTTGTATCTCAAACCAATATTAACCAATCTATAGATCTACCAGTCTTTTTCCCTAACTATTCTGACAGAGCTGAACAGAAGCTGCATTTTTTGGATGTCCATCGTCAGCTCAGGTACTACTTGCATAGGACTAAACAAATTAGAAAATCGGACCAATTGTTTGTCTCCTATGCAGAAAACAGGTTAGGTCTTCCAGTTTCTAAAGTGACCTTATCCAGGTGGTTGACTTCCACCATTTCCTATGTGTACTCTCTCAGAGGCAAACAACTATCTTCTAAGCCAAAAGCACATTCGACCAGGAGTCTATCCACTTCTGTAGCCTTTCAGGATAGACTACCCATTGATACTATTTGTGCAGCAGCTACTTGGGCCACGCCTCATACCTTTGTGTCTCATTACAAGTTGGATTTGGCCTCCAGAGACAGGGCCAGTTTTGGTTCCACAGTTCTCAAGAGTCTGTTCCATTGAGCCACCCGGGATACAGGTGCTAGGGACGCGGTCCCATCCAGCAAGAATGAAGGCGAGATTGACAACTTAACATTTAGAAGTTATGTACCTACCGTAACGTTCCATGTTAGTTGTCTTCTCTCGCCTTCTTTCTTGCGTCCCTCCCTCCTTCCCCCTGGCCTGGACAGATCTTGGAGAGTTCCTATTAGATTGTTTCCTCTTGAGCATTGTTATGAGGACTTCCTTTAGGAACCATTGTTCCTAATTATGTTAGGATAGTCTTTAGCAGGGTAAGTTAGCTGCCAAACGAGATCTGAGGTAGTTCCGCCTTGCATCATGGGATATAGGGTTGCCTCGAGCTGGTAAAAGGAGTTCTCGAGCTAAAGCAAGTGCCGAGTCGGAGCCGAGGATCGGCTCCGAACCCATCCAGCAAGAAAGAAGGCGAGAGAAGACAACTAACATGGAACGTTATGGTAGGTACATAACTTCTAATTTGTGTCTGCTTAATTGCAATTTTCTCTGTGTCTCTCTCTCTCTGTCTGTCTGTCTGTCTCTCTCTCTGTTTGTCTCTCTCTCTCACGTCCTTCTCAGGGTGCAATGAAAGTATTGCATGTGTGGACTGGGAGTACAGCATACTTTTGTAGGTATCTGCATATGCCCATGTGATGGCCTCTGCACCAATTGTTAGCCAGCATTTGCTAATTGCATGCAGCCAGTTGTGTACTGATTGCAGTTCTCACTGTGATTTCAGAACAGTGCTATAAAAAGGTATGTGAGATAGGCGTAGTCCTTTCAGATTTTAAGGGCAGGGACCATGCTGTTATGCTGTGGACAATGTTCTGTGAGTGTAAAGGTTGGTATCTCTCTCATATTTCCAGGTGTGTTGTAGATTAACATTCCTCCGTTCATTTCTCCAGTTTCCTGTACTAACTGTGTATGTACACTGACACCTACAACTACTACTACTGTTAATGTGTGTGTGTGTGCTTTCCTTTCACTTTTGCTTGCACTTTGTTGCTAAGGCTTCAATATTTGCCCTTTACAGTCACTACTTGTATGCCTGCTAGGTGTCCTGACTGTAGTGTGCTGTTGTAGCTTTCCTATTTTCCATGTACATTCACACCTTGGAATGCTTGCTATATCTGCTAGGGTGTTACAGCATGCAGTGTGGTCTGGCCATGGTGTGAGCCTTGACATCTATTAGGGTATTTGAGTATGTTGCTGAGCAGGCCCCAGAGACTTTCAGGTTAATCTGTTATCTGCCTCATGGAATGGTACATATCAGTGGGGTACACCCATTAAAATGGCTGGTATGCTGCAGTTGTGACTGTGGGTTAGCATGAGCGTATGTATTACTACACTTTTTCTGCCATGCAAGTGGTGAATACTTTCAGGACTCCATAGTTACCATTGCATGTGTTACACCTTTCTGCCTACTGTTTGTACATTTCACATGGAGTCTGTGGGGCATCCCTGTAAGTCATTCACTGTTGCTATGTCTAGGCTCTTAACGATTCAAATATGGTGGTGTCAGACCCGTCATGTGTACAGATATTTGCAGGTTGTCCACATTTCTGCCTCATATTTTGGTCAATATCTCATGCACACCTTTTTCTGGCAAATCACTCTGGGCTCAAGCCAGAATATGGTGACAAACATTCAAGTTTCAGACTTCATACCCTTCCAAACATCCCACAAAATGCATACCCTGTTACTCTCTGAACTGTCTGCGTTTGTTGTAACATTATTTGTAATGTGTCCCTAGTTTTGGGCCTTTGCTCCACATATTTTATTACTTGGTCCAGATGTGTTCCTGTAAGAGGTTGTGGGGTATGGGCAGTGATTATCCTGCTGTGAGTATGTGTGTGGCTTGCAAGGTGCTATAGTGACATTATTACCTACTAGCTACCAACTAGCATGGCTGTTTCTGTTCACACACTACTATTATGGAAATCCACTAGTTTTGATAGTAATTCTAAATGGCATGCTTTGTGTACCACACATCTATATTCCCTTTACATTCATTCCTACTATTACATGATATATTTATTTTAGCACAATGTTCTTGTATAAGAGTCATGGCTTAGTGGTAAGTCATGCAGACTACTGTTTCCAAGGTCCTGGGTTCGGGACTGCCAGTGGGATTTTATTTTGCTTCTGAACTGACTACAAGACCTGTCAATCAAAGTGACTAAGGCACTTTTAAGCAGTTGTAACCGGGTTAGCGCTGGTTTGCGCGGAGCTCACGCATGCCCACTGGCGTTTAGCTCCGTGCACACAAGCGCACACCCGCTTACAACCGCTTAACGGTGCTTACTCTGGCGCACACCTGCGCTATTTTCTTTGAAAGAAAAGAAAATTGGGAGACAGGAAAGTGGTGAAAAAGGGGTCACAAAGAGGGTAAGACAGTAGGGAAACAAGCTTGGGTTTTACAGGAGGGATGTAGGTAAGGCCCATAGCTGCCCATTTCTTCATCAGCAACAGCTGTGCATATGTATGTAATTTGGTGTGACATTTGAAACCTTCCACCCCTGAGAGAGGTGTCAGGACAACAATAATACTTGTACAGCCAATTGTAATTGATAGGTTCCATGTCCAGCAGACATGTGTGTGGAATGGGCAGCTATGTATGGGGCAATTTTTTTGTGGGTACAGAGTGCCCTTTTTTTTTTTTTTTCAGGTGAGAATGGTATGTCAGGTGAAGGAAGTCTGTACAGCTGGGGAGGTAGGTTGGGTAGGTAAACAGACAAGACAAACAAGACACATACAGGGGCGGTGTATGACAAGTGTGGGGGGGGTTACACAATTGACAGGGACGGAGGTTTGGATATCTAGAGCCCATGAGCCCACAGATGGCAACAGTGGAACTGATATCCCCACCCATAGGCAGTTGCCACTGTTCCTTCACTGCCCAGGACGGGGCTGTGCTGGGGGCTGTGTAGGTGGGGCAACAGGCATACCTGTTAGTTGCGCCACCCATGCCTCGAGCTGGCGTAGGGGCTCGAGAACAGAGTCCCGAATCTCCCTACTCACCACAGTTCGGATGCTACGGAGGGTGAGTGGTGGTTCTCCTCCGGCCACACTTGCAGAGGGGGTCGAGCCCCGTCCCCTGCAGCGCTTCCACCTGCAGGTGGCACAGGGCCACCGGAGGAGGATCCGGGCTCGGCACTAGTGCCAGGTGCACTCGCCAGCTGAGGTGGGAGAGGTGGGTCCGCTGGAACCCGCCTTCCCTGTCGTCCTATGTTTTGCATTATGTCATGACAGTTTGGGTTAGTGACATATAATACCATTCACAATTAGTTGTAACAGCATGCATTAGTATTCCCATTAACCAAACACCCAGATATTCACACCATTGAACAGCGTGCATAACACATGCATAATTTGAACAGAAATACACAGTCCAACAACATGCAGGGTTAATTGATGGCAACAGGCCATCAGGTGTGGATGTATGAATAGGGCAGATGCATCAACGGACATGCAAATATATATGACCCAACAGGACAAACGTCCAGGGGTGTTAATTGTGATTGCACATACCATTTTCACGTGGAATGGGTTATATGTGGTTATAGGGTGGGGTAAAGAAAGTAATATTAACACCTTTGAATAACAATACATATGCTGTACATTTCTAATAGCTACAGTTATATACACACTACTGTTCTAACTACAGTTTCCTATATGATAACTATTTCAACTTGGTGATAGGACTGTTACTGCAACATCAGTATACATTTTATTGTTCTTCATACACATTCATATCTAGCTTTGTTCAGCTACATCATCCTGCTACATTTGCTTTATATAGCTGTAGACAAGTGTGGATGTTTGGTATATCAGACAATCATCCTATCTGCATATTGCAGACTGAGAGCAACATGTCCAGATTTTGGGATACACATTCCAGATGCAGCAACACTTTGAACAGATTTCGCTGTTTGGTTTTGAATCTCACATGCATTTCATTCTGTCTTGACTGCAGTATACTTTATTCAGGGGTTATTACTACTGTATTGCTGGATTCATGACACTTTCTCACACTCTCTCACTTGCTTTCATTGTACTATTCAGGATGGTACTTACTTCTAGGCTTTATTGACATGTTTTACCTGTAGTTATTACAATCCTTTCCAGCAGTCTCACTTCTGTCATGTTTCAGTATTTCCACAGGGATATATTTCACACATGTGATTTCATCATCTTCTGCAGCTATACTTTTCATCCTGCTGCAGGTTGTGTACTATTTTCTTACAGGTAGGGCATTTTTATTTCAGAATATATGTCAGACAGTTTCATTTTTCGGTTTAACTTACAGGATGAAACACACTTTTGTAATCAAGCAATACTTGCATACACTTTCACACTGTTACTTGCAGATTTTATTCCTTACTGACTACACTGCACTCTTTTGCTGACTGTCATACTTTTATATTTCTTTACAGTTACTGGTAGTGGATTACTGACCTGCCTGGTGGCGCAACCGCACCAGCCTATCGCCATAGGCTCTGCGGTTCGCAGAACAGACACCTGCAGCTGTAATATAAATGAAGTAATATTGGAATACACATCTCCATAATATCAGCTAGTTTAATTTCTTACATACATAATTAAATGTTACTTACTCAGTAGTGGGGCGTTGGGTGTTTGCCGGGCCTCCTGGATCCAAAGGTTTAGTTGGTCCTGCTTGCGTCTCTAAAGGGCCGCATGGTGGTGACGGACCTGCTCACCAGTCCTTGGAATCCCTGTGGCACTGGTGAGATCATGAGCCAACCGGTCCCACGCCTCGGCCCTGTATGCTGCCCAGAAGACCTGGCCCTGCATAAGTTGGGCCTCATGATTATGGACTAGGAGGCAGACCATGTACCTGGACTCCTCAACACCCCACCTCTGTGCTCGAAAGCAACTACCATCTCCTACTCCTGTCATTCTGCCTGCAGGTCAGTTCTACAATCGTTTATGTTGTGTATTCCCGCTTATGGGGATTATATAGTCCGTTTTTCCCACACATATCTGTGATTGGCCATTTTGGAATTGTATCAACTTCAGTAAACCTGCATTGTCATGCTCTAGATGTTCTTCATTCCACATTGCTGCAGTCCTAACTATTGGGTAGTCCGCTGTCCAGTCGGCCCGAATACCAAAGTATATGGCTGACGTCGGTCAGGGCGCATTAGACTGACGTCAGTACGTCAGGGTACTAATGCGCATGACCGACGTCATATCCTCAGTCTTTTTTGCCGCATGGTCCGATGCAGAAGCAATTTTGCGAGTGCAGGTTGGCGTTCTGAAAGTTTCTGAAGTCAGAGTTTCAGACCGAATCAAAGTTGGCTAAGTACCCCGTTGGGGAATATTTTGTTTTTTTCTTGCCTCAGTATTTAACCGGATGTCAGAAAAAGTGAATAACTGTATTTCTTGTGGGAAACAGATACCTCATAGGGATTACCATACTTTGTGTATACCTTGTTTAGGGCCTGAGCACGACGTTGTTGGATGCCGCTCTTGTGCTAGATTTAACAAACGCACTATTAAGAGAAGGTTAGACTGTGCCAGGTTAGTGTTTGGGAAGCGTTGTAATTATAAAATGCCGCCGGATGCTCCGGCCGGCTTCGGCTAAAAAACGCAAAGATAAAGTAGCAAAGCCTAGAGTGGAGGAACCGACAGTCCCAGACGTCGGTTCTTTAGAAGGCTCAGTGGAGCCGGAGGTTTTGCCAGGTGTTTCTTTGGAGTCTCAGGGAGAGACTTTACTGTTACAGGATGTATCCTCTCAGGAAGTAGGCCAGGCTGAGGGGGCTTCTCAGGTGGCTGTTCTTCCCTCTCTTCCTAAGGTGGTTAGAGCCTCCTTCAGTTTCCAAGGCTTCTTTGACGGCCAGGCCAAGTTTAGCTTCAGTGGGGGTTTCTCCTAGTGCTTCAGGGTCTTTGCCTAAGAAACATATGCTTAAAATGGCAGAGGATTTGATTACTATGATTAGGGTTCTATGCCCCTCCTGATAAGAGGCCTAGGGTGGAACCTGAGTTTGAGAGTTTTGAGCAATGCTCGGAGGCTTGAGTCTTCGGCTGAAGACTTGCAGGAGTACCCTCCTTATTCTGATTCTGATGTGGATGATTCTACTCCTTCTGCTTCTCCTCCTGAGGATTTTTCATTTTCAGAGACTCTGCATTCCATGAGGGAGCATTTTAAATGGGAAGGTCAAGATTTCTCTGATTCCAGGAAAAGGCTTAGGGAATTCTTGTTTTACCCCAGCATAGGCCTTTAGCTATACCTCCTGTTTTGAATGTGGTGGAAGATGTGTTTGCAGAGGCTTCCCTGAATCCTGATTCTTTGCCTCCTGCCCCAGTTAAACCGGATAGGTATTATAGGGTGCCTGAAGCTCATAAGTATCTTTTTAAGAGTCCTAGGGCAGACCCGTAAACTGTCTCTCAGGGGCCTAAAGGTGTGAAGGCCTCAGTTGTTAAAAATCCTGTCCCTCCTGATAAAGAGGCAAGGGCTTTGGATAGATGGGGAAAGAAAGTGTATACTTCTTCCACTTTAGCCATGAGGGCGTTGAATTGTCAGTTTCACATGTTAAAATATCAGAATTATCTTCTTTCACAGTTGAAATCTAAGGTGGATGCTCTGGCTGAAGGTATTGAGTGTAAAGAGTTGCAGGATTTAGTTCATGTGTCTGAACAGGTGGGTAAACATTCCTTGCAGTGTGGTTTTGATGCTGTGCAGGCCTCCTCCAGGGTGGCTGCCACTGGTTCTGTTCTTCGTAGGCACGCCTGGTTGAGAGATCAGAATTTAGCTGAGCATGTTAAGACAAGGATTTTGGATGCTCCTTTACAGTCTGATGTGTTGTTTGGTTCGCCTGTGGAGGCAGTTTTGAAGAAAATGGAGGACAAGGCTAAGTCTATGCAAACTGTTAAAGATTTTTGCAGGTGCAGCCTCCGAAGTTTAGTAGAAATTGGCCTACTAGGGGATGGACTTATCCTGCTTATGATTCCCAGTCTAGGGGTAGGTCTAGACGTGGTAGGGGCAGAGCTCAGGGTTCTTTTAGGCCTAGGACAGGAGTTCCCCTGCTCAGACTTCTGGTGAGGGCAGGGGTCAGTCCTTCGTAAGCAGACCCAATGACCTGCCTTTTCAGCTGCCAGTCGTTCTCGCCTGGCAGCACCTTTGGGAGGAAGGCTGTCTCTTTTCAAAGAAAATTGGGATTTAATTACCCAAGACAGATGGGTTCTGGATATTATTCACCACGGTTACAGGTTTTATTTCCATACCTTGCCTCCTTTCAAAGGCATGCCAGACATTCCTCCTCTTCAAAGAACAGAGGCTCACAAGCAAATTTCTCTGTTGCTCCAAATAGGGGCCATTCAGTCAGTTCCTGTGCCGGAAGGGGCCTAGGATTTTATTCTCGCCTGTTCCTAGTACCAAAGAAGGGGAACACGTGGAGACCAATTCTGGATTTATCTATCCTCAACACTTATCTGGACATTCCCAAGTTCAAAATGTTGACGTTACAACAGCTTTTACCTCTGCTGGGCAAAGATCACTGGATGGTAACTTTAGATCTCAAGGAAGCTTACCTTCATGTGCCAATAAGACTAAGTTGCAGGAAGTATCTGCGTTTTCGAGCTGGAAATTCTCATTATCAGTTCTCTGCATTGCCCTTTGGCTTATCTACTGCGCCCAGAGTATTCACAAAGGTTCTGGCTCCAGTAATAGCTTACTTCAGGCTAAAAGGAATCCAAATCTATCCTTACTTGGACGACTGCCTGATTCTGGCTCAAGAAAAGGAAGATCTTCTACAGCATCTGGAATATGTCATAGCAGTGCTAAGATGCCTAGGGTATTCTGTGAACGAAATAAAGTCCAGTCTAGTACCCTCTCAAGACATGTGCTTTCTGGGTGTGAGACTGAATACAGCAGCCCAGATGGCCTTCTTAACCCCGGACAAACAAAAGAATCTTTCCAGTTACTTCCATCATCTATCTCTTCAGTCCGGGCTGACTGCAAGGACAGTCCTTCAAGCCTTAGGGTTCATGGCATCTTGTATTCTGGTGCTTCCCAATGCCAAACTGCATATGAGGAAGCTACAATGGTATCTCAAAATCTGTGGACACAGCACTGCCAGGATTTGGACACTGTCATTCAAATAATACCTTGCATTCAAAAGGAATTTTTATGGTGGGCTCAGGAATGTCACCTAAACAAGGGACTCTCTGTGACCCGGCCAGAGGCAAGTCAGATTCTAACGACAGATGCCTCAGATATTGCTTGGGGAGCTCATCTAAATGGAAAGTGGATACAAGACAAGTGGCCTGCCAGACTACAGCATCTACATATCAACATGAAAGAGATGTTAGCAGTTCAGTTTGCATTAATTGCTTTCAAGGAGTTACTTCTTCCAGGGCAGGTGTTGATTCTAACAGACAACACAACTGTCATGTGGTACATCAACAAACAAGGGGGAACACATTCTTACCCATTGTGCAGACAAGCAATGATTTTATGGGAGACTGCGCTCAGTCTGCAACTAACTCTTCAGGCAAGGTTTCTGCCGGCAGCACAGAACTCCTTAGCAGATGTATTAAGCAGACAAATCATGGATCCCCACAGTGGAAACTGGATCTTCATGTATTTCAAAATTGACAGTGTCATGGGGAACTCCAGACATAGATCTGTTCGCTTCTCCACTAAACCACCAGCTGCCAAAGTTTTGCACGAAGGGATTTCATCACACAGCTTGGAAAGTGGATGCTCTTTCTTTCAGTTGGAAAAATCTTCATGTGTATGCTTTTCCACCTCTGCCTCTTCTTCCAAAGGTGCTTCTAAAGGTCAGACAAGACAAGCCAAGGATGATTTTAATAGCTCCAGATTGGCCTCGGCAGCACTGGTACCCATTACTGAGGAGTCTGATAAGGAAGCCTCCATGGCCTTTACCCTTGATTCCACACCTGTTGTCTCAGAGGGACGGTCATCTGCTCAATGTCAAGCTTCACTCTCTACATCTAACAGCCTGGCATATTCTGTTTTGAAAGACAGCAGGCCTCAGCTTCCTCAACAAGTTTTAAATGTGATTATGGAAGCCAGAAGACCTAGTACAAGGAAAGTGTACGCAGAAAAATGGAAGAGATTTTTATTTTGGAGTGCAGCAAACGATTTGGAGATTTCTGAGCCAAATTTGAGTGTGGCTCTTCAATATCTTACTGAGTTACTGGACAAAGGTTTGTCTTTCTCTTCCATTAAGATTCATGCTGCAGCAATTTCAGCTCACTATGATTGTGACCCACCATTATTTTCGCATCCTTTGTTCAAGCAATTTCTTAGAGGGGCAAAGAATATAAGACCCCCACGTAGAGCTCCTACTCCTGCTTGGGATCTCAATTTTGTGTTGGAGAAACTTACTCTACAACCTTTTGAGCCTGCGGCTACTGCTGAATTGAAATACTTGTCATGGAAGACTGCTTTTTTGTTGGCCATTACTTCTGCAAGAAGGGTTTCTGAGTTGCAGGCCCTTATGGCAGTGGAGCCTTTTGATTTTTCATAAGGATAGGGTATCTTTACGCACTAATCCTTCCTTTATGCCTAAGGTGGTTTCTAGTGTGGCTTTAAACCAAACTATTCATTTGCCTACCTTTTATGCAGATCCCCAAAATAAAGGGGAAAAGATTTTGCACACTTTAGATGTACACAGGCTATTGCGTTATTATTTGAGCAGGACTAAGGATTTTAGGCAGTCTCAGCAGTTGTTTGTTTCTTTTGCTTTGAGTTCAAAGGGCAAGCCTGTGTCAAAACAAACTATTTCTAGGTGGATTGGGTGTTGCATTACATTTTGTTATTCCCATCATGGCAAGGAGATTCCAGCTGGGATTAGGCCTCATTCCACTAGGGCTACTGCCACTTCCACAGCATTTCTAAGGGGTGGCAACTAAGGATATTTTGGAGGCAGCTACTTGGAGTTCAGTGCATACTTTCTCTAAGCATTATCACCTTCCTCTCTACTCTAAGTCTAGGGCTGGTTTTGCCACAGCTATTTTGCAAGGCATGTTGTCAGTTCCTGCTTCCTTATGATTTGCCAGCCTCCCTTACCTCTGCTTTGGGATTCTACCCAATAGTTAGGACTGCAGCAATGTGGAATGAAGAACATAGTACAGTTTTGTACCTACCATAAATGTAGATGTTCGAGGATCCACATTGCTGCAGTCCAATTTACCCTCCCTCCTTCCCTCTGTGTTTAGGGGTGGTTGTGTAGGTGAGGTTATATTCTGCTAATTTTGTATATATTGTACATATATTTTTTGGTGCAGGTATTTTGGGAGTTTTGGCTTTTGCCCTTATCTTTTCAGGGTCTTCTGACATCTGGGGCAAGAAAAGACTGAGGATATGACGTCGGTCATGCGCATTAGTACCCTGACGTACTGACGTCAGTCTAATGCGCCCTGACCGACGTCAGCCATATACTTTGGTATTCGGGCCGACTGGACAGCGGACT
>NC_056728.1:229546123-229661123 GCF_019279795.1 Protopterus annectens | reverse complement strand
TACTCCGGTTACGGAACGTATTCCAGAGTCGGTTGTGGACATTAGGCTTGCATCAAGTTCTTTCTCATCTCCTCATGCAGAAATACATGTTAAGAAAGAACAGAAGACTAGACTCTCTCAAGCCCCTTTCTCTCCTCAGTCTGACTGGCATACTTTTTTTTTCCAGGTGCTGTTTAAAGCTTTGATGGCATTGAAGCCTTCCTCTGCTGATGTTCTTTGTGTTTCACTGTTGCAGTCATCACATTTGGGTTATCTGCCTGCAGGTAGCCCTCAGTCGGCCTGAATACCAGAGTATTTAGATTTCTGCGTCTGATTCTGTCACTTCTTCCATGACGTCAGGTCGTTAGGAGTATTAAACATGCAGCCGACGCCATTACATCGGTCTTGCTTGCCGTGCGGTGCCCGAAGCAGAAGCAGTTCACAAGTGCCGGTCAGCCTACTCCTGAAATTTTCATTTTAGAGTTTCAGACCTGAAGTCTTCAAAAAGGTAAGTACCCCATTGGGGATCCTTTTTCCTTGCTCTAATCAATGTCAGAAATAATTAACAATTGTCTTGCCTGTGGAAAGCAAATGCCTCATAGAGATTTTCATTCTTACTGCGTCACCTGTTTAGGCCCTGACCACGACGTCCCTCGCTGTCGGTTTTGTGCCTTGTTCAACGCCCGAACTATTCATTGTCCATACTCCAGAATGGCTTCGTTAAGCCATCCGACTACAGATCTTCCGAAAAAATGTAAGGATAAAGACAGAGACAGACTGCATACATCCAAAACTGCTAATGACGCTTCCGTTAAGCTAGTCGCGAGTCCGCCGGTACTTTGTGAGGCGCTTTCGCAGCCCCTGATACCTGCTACTACAGATTCGCAGGCCTCTACTGAGACCCATTCGGATATATAGCGAGATGCTTCTTTGACTATGGAACCTGTGGATGTCTGTACCTTGGATGGGTCCGAAGCTGCTGTGCAGGCACCGGCTTCTGAGGGTGTGTTCAGGCCTACTGATTTTCATATTAAACAGACGACTTTATTTCAAGCTAAGAATTCTGAATTCCTCAGGCCTAAAGCTCGCACTACGCCTAGAAAACTGACGACCAAAGTGCATTCTCAAGCCTCAAAAGCAAATGATTAGAATGGCTGAAGACCTTATTACCTTAATTAGGAGAAGCCAGCCTTCCCCTCTAAGAAACCTAGAACAGATTTTCTTTCCGATTCTTCTGATCAGGAATCTGATATCTCTGTTCCTTCTGACTACCAGGATTTACCCTTATTTACTTATGAGGATTCTGATGCAGAGGATTCCATTACATCCACTTCCCCTCCAGAAGGTTTTTCTTTTGGTGAAACCTTGCATACCCTTGGGGAGCATTTCCCATGGGAAAGTCAGGACTGTTCTCAGTCCAAAAAGAGACTTTGGGAATTTTTAAATCTGCCTCAACACAGGCCTCTAGCTATCCCTCCTGTTCTGGAAATTGTAGATGATATTTTCTTGTAATCCAGCCTTACCCCAGACACTTTGCCTCCAGCTCTCAGGAAACCTGACAGGTACTTCAGAGTACCTGACTCTCTCAAATTCCTCTTCAAGAATCCTACTGTGGATCCAGAAACCATTTTTCCAAGGACCAATAGGCATTAAGGGTACTATTGCCAAAAATTCTACCCCTTATGATAGGAACTCTAGAGCTTTAGACAGATGGGGTAAGAAGGTATACACTTTGGCCATTAGGGCTTTAAACTGCTAGTTTCATATGTTAAAGTATCAGCAGCAGCATATTATGGGACTACTTAAACAGAAAATTATGTTGATTCCTGACTGTGCTGAACACAAAGATTTACAAGAGTTAATGCATTCTGCTGAAGTTGGTAAACATACTTTGCAATGTGGTTTTGATGCTTTAGAAGCATCTTGCAGGGCTGCTTTACTGGGTCTGTACTTAGAAGGCATGCTTGTCTTAAGGAACAAAACTTGCCAGATCATGTTAAAGCTAAATTACTGGATGCACCCTTAAACCAAGAGTGCCTTTTTGGCAGCAAAGCAGAAGTCGTCCTCAAAAGGATGGAGGAAAAATCTAAATCTATGCAAACTGTTAAAGATTTCTTACAAGTACAGCCACCTAGATTCAGTAGGCATTGGCCTTCAAGGAACTGGTCCTTTCCAGTCCCTTCTAGGCCTTCACAGTCAAAACCCAGGAGCAGCAGACCACCAAGACTTCAGTCTCAGGCTATGCACAGATCTAAGCAGTGAGGGGCTCCCACTTCCAAAGCAGGGAGTACTAAGCCACCCCCCCCCCAGTGGAAAAATGGCACAATGACTTATCATTAACTCTTCCAAGCCTTGCTAATCTACTTGTTTCCTTAGGAGGAAAGCTCGCCCTGCATACAAAAAAACTGGGAACTCATTACCCAAGACAAATGGGTTTTAAACATAGTTTCCCTAGTGTACAGATTTCACTTCCACTCACTCCCAACCCCAAGTGGATGGCCAGACCTCCCCCCAAATCAGTGGGCAGAGGCCCCAAAAACAAGTGCTCTCTATCCTCGGTATCAGGGCTATTCAACCTGTCCCAGCAAAACAAAGGGTTCAAGGTTTTTATTCAAGACTGTTCCTGGTTCCTAGAAAAGAAAACCCCTGGCGTTCTATCCTGGACCTGTGTATTCTCAACACCTTTCTGGTGGTTCCAAAATTCAAAATGCTAACTAAACAGCTTGCTCCTATGCTAGCCAAGGATGCCTGGCTGGCAATCCTAGACTTAAGAAGCTTACCTGCACATCCCAGTAAGGGAATCCTGCAGAAAATACCTACGTTTCAGGGCAGGCTCCATGCACCATCAGTTCTCTGCACTTCGCTTTGGCTTATCTACTGCTCCCAGGGTATTCACAAAAGTGCCTAGCTCTAGCCATTGCATTTTGCAGGTAGAGAAATATTCAGATTTACCCATACTTGGATGATTGCCTGATACAGGCAGAGAGTCATTACTTGCTGTTACAACACCTGGCATTTGTAAAGTGACTTCTAAGCTCACTGGGGTACACCATCAACGAGAAGAAGTCACACCTATTACCCTGCCAACAGATTGTATTCCTGGGAGCAAGCTTGAACACAACTTCCCAGATGGCATTCCTCACTCCAGAGAAACAAGTTTGACAACCTATTTCAAACTATTGGCCACAAAAACCCAGCTATCTGCAAGGAAAATCTGGCAAGCCCTGGGGTTCATGGCCTCTTGCATTCTGTTAATTCCATATGCAAGACTGCATATGAGGAAACTTCAGTGGTATCTAAGGTCTATGGTGTCAACATTCTCAGGACCTGGAAACAATGATTCCTGTCATTTCTTGTCTAAGGGCAGAGTTCCTTTGATGGGCAGAGGCCTGCTACCACAACAAAGGGCTCCCTTTCACTCTAACCCTTGCCGCCCAAACCCTAACAGATGCATTAGACTATGCATGGGGGGCTTACATGGCAGGGCAATGCATTCAGGGCAAATGGAACCCAAAACTGATGCACCTGCATATCAATCAAAAAGAAATGTTAGCTGTACAGAATGCTCGGACAGCCTTCAAAGACCTTATTCTTCCTGGACAACTATTGGTAAAGACAGACAACACCACAGTTATGTGGTATATAAACAAGTGGGGGGGGAGCATTCCTACCCACTCTGCAGACTAGCCATGGCTCTGTGGAACACAGCCTTGAGCTACCAAGTGAAACCTATAAGCTCAGTTCCTGCCAGGCAAACTAAATTCACTAGCAGATGACTTAAGCAGAAATCCCATGGACCCACACAAATGGAAACTGGAACCCAAACTATTCAAGCTCTTGAGGAACAAATGGAACTACCAATTGAACAAATTCTGCACCAAGTCCCCACAGTCAAGCTTGGAAAGTGGATGACCTGTCCTTTACCTGGGAAAGCCTCTCAGTTTATGCCTATCCCCCTCTGCCTCTCCTTTCGAAGGTTCTACTAAATATTCAAACAGGACAAGCCAAGGACAATACTGATTGCACCAGACTGGCCACACCAGCACTGGTACCTCCTTTTGCGTAGTCTGACAGTGCTACAACCATAGCACCTGCCTCAGCTCCCTTCCCTGCTGTCCCAGTAGGCGGGCCAGATTCTGCACCCTCAGCTTCAAACCCTGAACCTTGCATCCTGGCTAATTACCTGAGCTTACCTCTAGCAACCCTCAGTAAGCAGGTGTTGAATGTCATTCTTGAGGCAAGGAGGCCTAGTACTTGAAAATCATATTCAGAAAAGTGGAAAATATACTGTTCCTGGAGCCAGGCTCAGGGGATGGGCACAACAGTGCCCAGCTTACCTCATATTCTAGATTATTTAACAGAAATGCTCCACAAGGACCTATCTTTCTCTTCAATTAAGATTCATGTCTCTGCCATTTCACCACTTTATAATACTGAGCCGACCCCTCTTCTCTCACCCCCTGCTAAAACATTTCCTTAGAGGGGCCAGAAATTTAAGACCCCCCCCCCCCCAGGAGAGCTCACACTCCAGCTTGGGACCTTAACTTTGTATTGGAAAAACTCACCCCCCCTTTGAACCAGCTGCTACAGCAGAGTTGAAATTCCTTTCTTGGAAAACAGCCTTACTTCTAGCCATCACTTCAGCAAGAAGAGTGTCTGAACTGCAGGCCCTCATGGCAGTGGAACCCTTCATTATCTTCCATGCGGACAGGGTTTCTCTCAGGACTGATCCATCCTTTATGCCCAAGGTGGTGTCTAGTGTGGCTCTAAACCAGTCCATTCATTTGCCTACTTTTTCCCTTACTCCTCAAAATAAAGGGGAAAGGATACTGCATTCTCTGGACGTGCACAGACGGCTTAGATTCTATTTCGAAAGGACTAAGCCTCTCAGATTATCTGACCAGCTGCTAGTTACATTTGCTGCAGGGGCATCTCTAGTAAGTGATAGTATTCTTTTTCTCAGTGTTGTCTTCCACACTGTAAACTCACTGTCCCTGCATAGAGTAGTACAGTAATTTCTCTCTAAGGTAGTTTTCCAGTTATTTTTTATTTTTGCTGGTATAGTTTATATTTGGATATTAAGCGTATGTTTTTGTTTTTGCTTGCTCCCAGTTTCAATAAACCTGATTCAGAGTTCCTAAATTATAGTGTTAAGGTAGAAGTACTCTTTCTTTTTTGAAGTGCTGAATGATATGTATGGTAAACTGGTGAAACTGCTGCATTGTTTCAATATTGTCTGGTAATAGTATATTCCACCTAGTTACACTGACTGCTGCTACTAAATACTCTTGTTTCTGTAAGTTAAACATACATTGTAAAGTGCTGAATGATATTTATGGTAAACCTGTGAAACTGCTACATTGTTGCCTTATTGTCTGGTAATAGTGTATTCCAACTAGTTACACAGCTGCTACTGTATATTGTGTTTCTGTAAGTTAAACATACATTAGTGCAGAATGATATTTATGGTAAACTGGTGAAACTGCTACATGGTTGCCTTATTGTCTGGTAATAGTGTATTCCAACTAGTTACACTGCTGCTGTGTCTTTCAGCTTTTCCCATTTAGGGGTCGCCACAGTGGAACTCCGGTCCGCTAATGATCAGGCAGTAGATTTTTACGTAGAGTTGCCAGCTCTGAAGCACAACCTTCAACGAAGGTGCACCCATTCACGCATGTCGCCACTCAGAAGATGCTCTTAACTGAGAATCAAACCGGGCAACGTCTTACTGTGAGGCAACAACGCTACCACAGCACCACCACCGCAGTCCACCAACTAGTTACACTGCTGCTACTGTGTATTCTGTTTCTGCAAGTTAAACATACATTGTAAAGTGCAGAATGATATTTATGGTAAACTGGTGAAACTGCTACATAGTTGCAATATTGTCTGGTAATAGGATATTTTAACTAGGTATACTGACTGCTGCTGACTGGTTGCAGAGTCTGAATGTATTCCTTTTGATGACCTCTAATAGGTTATGTTCACTTGCTCTGCTTTCTGTACAATATTTATGATGGTTGTGCTTATTTTGATGTCCTTATTTTATTGCTTTTAGTCTTACATTCTTTTCTTTTCTCTTCTTTGCAACTTTGAGCCACTGAGGACCTGATCGCTTTGGGCCCCCCCCCCCCCCCACTTGTGTGAGTAAGGAATCCTCTCACTCCAGCTAAAAGCAAAGAAAACTCAAACCAACAATCGTCCAAAAATAGACTGCAGCCCCAGGCCTAACTCCAGGAACCTTGTTGTTGCCACTTGTGTAGTGTAGGTGCCAGCTTTTGTAACTACTGTTATGCCTTGTTAAAATCTGTTACAGTCAGCTAGAGTGCATACCTCAGGGGCAACAGTTGCAAACCTTCTTCCTCTTAGCCCACCCCCACCCCTTTCATCCATTTCACTGTTGATAATTTGTTGTATATTAAGGTATTTATCCCCTCTCAATAGTCATAGCCTTCAGCCCCTCCTCTTCAATACTTGTTCTTCACTAAACACCAAACAGAGGAGCAGTCTCCAGCTGCTTTTATCTTTAGCTACATTGTGTGCAGCAAACAATGAGTGAAGGGGAATACAGATATAAAAGAGAATAAAATCTGCCATTGCAGACTAGTAAGCAGTATACAAATTTTACCTGTGGTGTACTCCTACACTTGGAGAAACAGACCTTGAACAAGGGTGCCTGTATGCTTACCTTATTTCCTTGGCTGTCCTTTGATAATTAGCTAGGTTTGCAGAGTGCCTTGGATTCTCCCCTGCTACTTTAAATTCCAATAGATGGTCCCCCCCCCCCCCAAGTGATTGCTCAGGTACAACACACCAAAGGTTTTAAAAACCCTGGATGCCATATTTGCTCTAATTGCAACTGAAAGCCCTCTAGGTGTAGCATCTCTAGTAAGTGTCCCTGGACTAGCTGATAGATTTTTTTTTAGCCAAGTTTTTTCTGGATGGTGTAGTCTCTCTCCGCTCAGTTCGCCCCCCCCCCCCCACTCCCATATCATCACCTTTTATACCTATCCATACAACCACACCCTTTCACTTCCTCCCAAATTGCCCACCCCTCTACTTCCTGTTCTCATACTACCTCCCTTCTTTGCTCCTCCCCATGCTTACCTACTATTCCACTATCAAAGACTACTATACTTTACTCCCACCCCTTCCTCTCATCCTCTGTTCTACATCCCATAAAGTGACATGTCTATTAAAACTCAAACTATACTCTTACCTTCTCTACTCCTTATAGGTTCATAGTTTAGTACTGGGATATCTGCCTGAAGGCATATATTAGCCCAGCCATGTTGTGTGGTATTCACCGCCCCTTTAGTAGTTACCTAGACCCTTGTACTAGCAGCTAGTACCCTTGGCCCCTATCTAGTAGTGCTGTTGGTGTGATCCCCGGTGTGAACTTTGTTACCCATCCACTCATCAAGGTTCCTCTTGAAGAGTGATAGTGAGGGGCTCTGTCTTATGTAGATAGGAACCCTGTTCCATAGTAAGGGAAGTCACTGCGAAGGGAATCTATCCCTCCAGCATGTTCTATTCATTGTTGTATTGAGGTTTATATCCCTAGAGCGTGTAGCTCGAGTAGATTTGGTTTTGCTAAGATGGAGCATGTTCAACAATTCTGGGTTGGACATGGCTCTGTACGTTAGATGGAGATCGCCTCTGAGAAAGTGGTATGCAACAGAGAACAGACTTAGCTTTTTCAATCGTGCTGCATAAGGCAACTGTTTGAGGCCAGTAATCCTCTTGGTTAGGTACCTCTGTGGTCTCTCCAGCTGCTGGAGATGTCTAGCCAGGTACATTCCAAATGGTGCATTGTACTCAATAATGGGTCTGATGAGGGAAGAGTAGAGGGGCACCATTACATCCTTAGATCTTGATGCAAACCCTTTCGTGATCAGATGGGTCACATAGAAGGATTTTCTAACCACTTTGGCAACATGGTTATCAAAGGAAAGCTGACTATCTACTTGAGTCCCTAGATCCCTTATTTCTTCTTCAGATTTCAGGGGATTACCTCCTATGTTGTAGTTATACTCATTCACCTCACCTCCGATCACTCACAGTTATCTGCTCCCTATTTCCATCCCTCAAACACCACTCTTAACTCAAATACTGTACCACAACCCTATCTATTAATTTGTTCCTCCATCCTTCCCCCACCACTCCCATTCCTAAAATAAAAATATCTCCCCCTTCCCCTTTAAAACAAAAAAACAAAGTCTACTTACTCAAATTAAAACCCCATTACAAACCTCTACTTCTATCTGGTGGCATTCATCCTAACCCAGGCCCTACAGGCACTACCCTGAACAATACCCCCCTATATCTAAACCTGCCACCCCCTCCAACCCACAAAAACAAGTACAATTCTGCTCTATCAACGTCAGGAGCCTTGTAAATAAAGTTCACATACTCCATGCTTGGATAGCTAACTATACTCCTGACATAGTTACCCTAACTGAAACATGGTTAAAACCACACCATCTGGACCGTGAAATCATCCCTCCTGGCTATAATATCCTTAGATTGGATAGACCTAAAAGAAAAGGAGGAGGAGTCTCCATACTCTATTCCAATTGTCTCTCCCAAATCAGTCCCACACTAGACTTACCCTCCTTCTCACCAGCTGAACTCCTACTGACCAACTTCAAACTTAACAGTTTCAGCACCATAACTGTCGCAGCAATCTATATTCCCCCGGTGATAATATTAACATACTTGAGAATATCCTATCTCACCTCTCACATACCATCCACAATGAAATAACCTAGTATCAACCTATGAACCAGTATAACTATCTGCCCTAGGGCATTTATAAGCCTAGCCAGAGTGTGTTTGGCTTTCGCCACCCTTTTAGATTAGTTGACTGTGCCTCTGTATAGTAGGTCACAGAAGGTAGCCCTTTTAAGGTTAGTTTACTGTACCTCTATCAAGCAGGGACACAGAAGAGATCCCAAGGGTAAACTTACGATCTCCCATCCACTCGTCAAGATTTCTCTTGAAGAGGGTCAGTGAGGGGCTCTGCCTAACATGGATTGGGATTTTGTTCCAGAGTGAGGGGAGCCTCTGGGATATGAATCTGTTCCTCCAGCATGTCCTATTTATTTCTGTGCTGAGGTTCAAGTCCCTAGAGCATGTAGCTCTAAGGGATTTGGATTTCCTGAGGTGAAGCATGTCCATTAATTCTGGGTTGGACATGTTTTTATATGTCAGACACAGATTGCCTCTGAGTAGGCGGTACACAACTGAGTAGAGCTGGAGTTTCTTCAGTCGAACTGCATAGGGCATCTGTTTGAGCCCCTTGATCCTCTTGGTGAGATACTTTTGGGGTCTTCCCAGTTGCTGAAGGTGTCGGGTAATGTACATCCCAAACTGGGCATTGTACTCAATTATGGGCCTGATAAGTGTTGAGTAGAGGGGCACAATGACCTCTCTTGATCTAGATGTGAACCCTTTCATGATAAGGTGGGCTGTAAAGAAGGTCTTTCTAACCACTTTGGCAATGTGATTGTCAAAGGAGAGATTGCCATCTACTTGGGTCCCCAAGTCCCTAATTAATTCTTCCGTACTTAATGGATTATCACCTATGTGGTAATTTGTGGGCACTTTGTTTTTCCCAAAGGGGATGACTATGCACTTTTTGGCATTTAGCTTTAGGCCATGGCTCTGGCACCAGTTATCCATCTCTGTGAGACCCTTTTGGAGGATGCTTGTGTCAGCCGGAGAGTCTATTACAGCACCCAGTTTGCAGTCATCTGCGAACTTGGTCAGCCATAGTCCACCCATGTTAGCCTGTACCTCGGAGAAATATATACCAAACAAGAGAGGTCCCAGGACTAAGCCTTGTGGGACATCACTTGTAACTGGTTAGTCTGACATGGCACCTGCTATTCTGACCATGTGGGTTCTATCCTTGAGCCAGTTTGCAACCCATCTTGTGACATAGGGGTTGATATTTAAGCTGGTGAGCTTATTTATGATGCCCAAGTGGGGTATTGTGTCGAAGGCTTTTGCGAGGTCCAGGTAGACTGTGTGGACTACCTTCCCTTCATCTATGGCTTTGGTAACTGTTTCAAAGAAGTCGACCAGGTTCAAGAGGCAAGATCTGCCCTTAACGAAGCTGAATTGGGTAGGATCCAGTGTCTGGAGGTTCCCAATGTCTTTGTTTATGATTTCCATGATGATACTCTCCATAGCTTTGCAGACCAGGCTAGTCAGGCTTATAGGGTGATAGTTTCAGGGGTCTGTTGTGGCACCACCTTTGTGGAGTGGGACCACTGTTGCTGTATGCCATTCCTTGGGTACATATCCTGTAGTAAGGCTGAGATTGAACAGTGACTTTATATGAGGGTTTAGTTCTTCTTGGAGCTCATGTAAGACGCAGCCCGGGACACCGTCTGGTCCCACTGATGCTGTGTTTTTTGCTTTGGAGAGGGCAGCTCTCACCTGTGCATCTGTGATCTCAGGAAGGCTACACTCTGTTGGGATAGACATATGCTCTTGGGGGGGAAGAGGGAGAGAAGTTTGCACTGTACCTTTCTGCCAGGATGTTGGCAATGTCTGTGGGTTCATGTATTTTTTTGTCATTTTGCACTAACTCAGAGCATATCTGGGAGTTGCCTCCCAGGTTTCTGACATAACTAAAGAAGGCCTTGTGATTATCTTTAGTGTTTTGTGCAATTTTTCTTTCGAAGCTGGCCTTAGATGATTTTAGGAGTGATCATAGTTTCTTGCTAGTACCGATCAGTGACACCTTCCCTTTTTGGGATTTTGCTCTGTCATGTAGTAGCTTTCTCCTTCTGTTGTATAGCTTATTTATGGCCGGGGTCCACCAGACAGGTCTCCTGCCTTTGGAGGGAGTGAGTCTTGGTTTTATTTGGGATAGCATGCTCCATGCATTCCTGTAGGTGTCCATAGAATGCTTTTGTAAAGGATTCTGCATTTTGGGCAGTATTTTCCACTGGCCCAGGGGCTTTGAAGGATTCCACCTCAATTTTGAGAAGTGTGAAGTTTGCTTTTGAGAAGTTATTCACCGTGGTTTCCTTGGCTAGAGGTGGGGACAGCATATGGATGTCCAGTGAGATTTGTTTATGGCCTGATCTTACCAATGAGGGTATACCTCTGGTGTGGAACATAGAGACCCCATGTTGGTGATGACCAGATCCAATATGTTTTCCCCTCTTGTGGAGATGTAAATATTGATTGGGTTACAATACAAGCTCCCAACACTACTTCCTGTATAAACCTACATGGCTTTGAGCAGCCAATCACAACCCCAACCTACATTAGTAAATCTCACCTACCTAGCTCTCTTCAAGACTGGATATTGGTCTCGCACCCTCAAAACTATCATAACTCTGAAACCCTTCCAAATGCCCTCCGCGACCACTGCCCTAGTTACCAGACATACTCCCCACCTTACCAAACAATTTATTACCACCCACTCACTTTCTCATTTCTGTCATAACTCCTTTATTCACCAACTCTCCAAAATTAACTGGTCTTACTTCACCACTCTTCCTTTAGATGAAGCTGTCCACTCCTTCAACACTACATTCCTAAATATTCTTAACTCCCTTGCTCTTCTTCGCATGATTAGAATCAAATCTGATACTGCTCTCTGGCTCACTAAATCTACCAGCACCCTCATGAAAGACCGGGATAGGATTTGGAAAATGTGGACTAAAATTAGGACCCCTTCTCTTCTTTAGAAATGTAAAGAACTCAGAAATAAAATTTATTTATTTATTTATTTATTTTACATTTGTTAACCGGGATGGTCCGGCTGGATACATGTCCATTTTCAGCGGAGTCCCGGGGAGAAAAGCTCCAAAGATACAGATTAGGATAAGAAATAGACATTACAAGTAAATGTTCCACAATAGAGGTTACATAGAAGAAGATTGTAGACATAGTACATAGTACGTAGATATGACAAAACAGACAATCCACTAAATTGTGATTACAATACAAATTGCTTGTAGACATAGTATATACATACTTCCATTAGTCCAGTGGCATGCTTTTCTTATTGACCATGGAGGCCGAGGATAGCAATAGTTATATTTAAATTAAAAAAAATCATCCATTATGACAAAATAAACTTCTATGCCAGTCCTCCCACTACTCTTAAATCAGACCCAAAGAAATTCTGGAGCTCTGTTACACAGACTCTTCATCCAGGAAACCCTTCCACTCCTAACCCATGTCCCAATGCAACACCTGAAGGCATAGCCATAAAATTTAACAATCATTTTCTAAACTCAATAACCTCCATAATAAACTCTTCCCCCCCCGAAACAACACTAGCACCCCCACAAACTCTATACCTCTTCCAAACCCTTCTAACCCCTTCTCTCTAAAAGCAGTATCAACTATGTAAAGTCATTAGTCTCTAAACTTAAACCTTGATCCCCATCTGTTGACAAGCTACCCTCTTACTTCCTGCAGATTGCCTCTGAACCTCTTGCCTATCCTGTATCCATCTTAATCAACCGATCCATTTCTGAATCCTATGTCCCCACTGTATGGAAGAATTTCTTTACTCTACCCGTTCACAAAGGGGGCAACTCCTGAGACATATCCAACTTCAGACCAATTGCCATACTCTCTCCACTCTCAAAAATCCTAGAGAAATGCATTCACAAGCAGGTAATGCATTACCTTCACCAGGAAAACCTTCTCACACCCACACAGCATGGTTTCCGTCCCAAGCATAGTACAACTACTGCACTGGTATCATTCATCAACACAGTCTCCCTAGCTCGTGCTAATAATAAACCTGTCTCATGTCTATTCCTTGACCTTTCTAAAGCCTTTGACACTGTCTCTCACCCACTCCTTCTAGATGAACTCACTAACTTACATTTTTCTCCGCCTACTGTCTCCTGGTTCTCCAGCTATCTCTCTACCTGCCAGCAGTCAGTTAAATGACTCTCTGCACTATCCTCTCCTCTCACTGTACAAATGGGAGTCCCCCAAGGGTCCATACTTGGACCACTACTGTTTAATATTTTCACCAACTTGCTCTCCTCCTCTTGTCCCCAGTTATCTCTTGTGCAATATGCTGATGACTCAACTATTATAACCATTGCTGACAACCCAACTGACCTCCACTCAACTACCCAGGCATCCTTCCACACCATTGAGACTTGGCTTAGTGTTAATAAACTAATACTTAATCCAAAAAAAACTAAGCTCCTGTTCTTCCTCCCTAAAAACATCACCACACTCAAAAGTACATTTACCATCTTATCCTGCAACAACAATATCTCAGCTGAATCTAGTACTAAATTGCTAGGTGTTACAATAGATGATCAGCTTAAGTTTGATCTCCATATTACTAACTCAGTAAAAAGAACTCATCAGAAACTTGGACACTTTTCCGTAGCAAGAAATACTTAACTAACACTGCCTGAATAACTCTCTCCCAGGCTTTATTACTCCCAACACTCCTGTACAGCTGCCACGTATTCACAAACCTAAATTCTACACTTATTTCCAAGCTTGAAACTACCTATAATAAGATTGCCAGATTTGCAGCTAACCAAACCTACAAGTCACACCACTGCTTAGCACTACAGCAACTAGACTGGCTAGAATTCCCTCAGCTGCTCCAACTATACCAACTACAAATCATCAACTCTATCCTCTTATCTACCCTCCTTCTGCCCCAGCCTCTCCACTATCATATCCAAATATTCCCCTGCTAGGGTGCTACGCAGCTCAAATCAAGAATTATTAGACATCTACAAACCCAAAACCAAAATAGGCTGCCTTCTCTATAACTATAACCCAGCTACATCCTGGAATCAACTCCCCTTGGAAATAAAATCCCTCCAGCATAGCAAAAGTTTCAAATTAGCCACAAGGAAATACCTAAAAACAAAGTGGTCTTACCACTGTAGCCAACCACCCTGAAACCACCATCCTTTCACCTATTTCACCACCTCACTCTTAATGTATCTCTAACATTATTCCCCTGCCTCTTCTACCTCTTCCCTTCCTCTATATCCAACCACTCATAATTCTTACAGTCTCAAAACCACCTACCTGTCTAGTCTGTGTCCTATACTCAACCTCCCCTACATCTTCTACTAGCCATTCTTACTTTCCTTTCTTGTTTCCAAACTCCTATACAACTAGATCCTACCCACTTTAAATAAGCATCTGCTTAACTATTAACTCATTTTGCTTTAAGCAGCTTAAATAATATTGTAACTAGTCACATTTTATTTCTAATTGTTTAAAACCTTGTTTGTAACAACTCACATACTTGTCTGCCAGTTGTTAATACTCTGTATAATTGAATTGCCTGAGGAGCTTTTTTCTCTCCAGGTCTCTGCTTGGAAGATCCTGTAGCTGATTGTTACTACTGTCTTACTAAAATTTAATAAGTTGTTTTCTAGTACTGAGGAGCTTTTCTCCCCGGGTCTCTGCTGAAAATGAGCCAAAAGCTCAGCCAGACTAACCCGGTTAACAAATGTAAAATAAATAAAGTAAATTGCATCCATTTCTGCTACAAGCACCATGGAAAACCTACCCCACAGGGGATAAGATCGCATTCCACCAGGGCTGCATCTACCTCTACGGCATTTCTCAGAGGATTCCCTACATCTTGGAAGCTGCTCCTGGAGTTCTGTACATGCATTCACCAAGCATTACCACCTGCCTATCTTTTCTAAATCCAGAGTTGGATTTGTCACAGCAGTCTTACAGGTCCTGATTACTAGCCCTAATGCTCTTTAACTACCTCCACCCTTCCTTAGCTTTGGGAACCAACCCAAATGTGATGACTGCAATAGTGAAACACGAAGAACATAGTACAGTTGTGTACATTTACCATAAATGTAGATGTTCAAGTGTATTCACTGTTGCAGTCCCGGTTACCCTCCCTCCAGCCCCCTGACTTCTCTTGACTTTTACCTTTCCTTCTTGTTTGGCATATATTATATCATGTATACTTGCTCTTTGCTGGGGGTGTTCCATACCATATAATTGCTTCCTATTGTGGGGGCACCTGACATCTGGGGCAAGAAAAACTGATGTAATGATATCGACTGCATGTTTTATACCCCTGATAACCTGGCATCATGGAAGAAGCGAAACCATCCGTTGCTGAAATCTGAAGACTCTGGTATTCAGGCCGGCTGAGGGCTACCTGCAGGCAGATAACCCAGATATGATGAATGCAACAGTGAATATACTTGAACATCTACATTTATGGTAAGTGTACACAACTGTACTTTTCTGATCCTTCTTTTACATATTCTCCTTTTCAAATACTTGGAGAACAGGCACTTTCTGATGATGATGATAACTCTTCGTCTGATGATGAATCTTTAACATATTCTACACAAATTACTTCTCCTTTAGAATATGCCTCTCCAGAGGAGTTGTCCAGTGGGGGGAATTCCCTGGTAGAAGAGATTTATTTTGGGGAGACGACTAACAAAATGAGGGAATTTTTTTAAATGGGACTGCTCACAGATTTCTGAAGAGCAAAAAAGGTATTATGACCTTCTACAAATGGAAGTTCCTTCTCCTTTGGGTGTGCCAGCAGTTTTGCCAGCTTTCTTGGACGCTTTCACTACTTCTCCTAAGGCCCCTGATTCTCAGGCTCCTGCTCCAAAGAGGCCAGACAGGTTCTACAAGGTGCCTGATGACTGTAAGTTCTTGTACAAGTGTCCTTTGGTTGATCCAGCAGTTGCCTCCATTGCTTCAGAAATGTTTTCCTGGTTGTCTCCTTCCTCTAAACTACTTCTCTCCGATGAGGAAAGTAAAGTTCTGGAAAGGCTTGGTTAGAAATGTTATACTTCTTCCACTTTAGCTGTTAGAGCTATGAATTACCAAACCCATATGTCTAGGTATTCTTTGGTCCTACTTTCTCAGGCCTGTCAAGCTCTTGCTCAACTCCAGGTTTCTCACATTAAAAGTCAAGTTATGTCTCTCTTAGCAACTTCTTCACAAGTAGCTAGATATTCAGTTAAGTGCAGTTATGATGTGGTTGAGGCATTCTCCAGAGCAACTGCATCTGGTTCTGTACTTAGGCACTGTTGTTTGGGGCTTCAACCATTGTCAGATGACATTAAAGCAAAACTGTTAAGATGCACCTCTGGATAAATCTGCTTTATTTGGTTCTGCAGCTGCAGACTAGTTTAAGACCTTGCAAGAGAAGGGAAAGGAAATTCAAGATTTGAAGCGCCTTTTTCTTTCTCCTGTTCCAAAGTTCTACAGGAATTTTTCTACAAATACATCCTTTGTTAGAAGACCAGCACTCCGGTCTTCTTCCTGACCTAAAAAGACTGCTAGGAGACCTCCCCATTCTAAGACTACTACTTCTGCACCTTCCTCCCAGCAGTCCTTTCCAGCCAGGCCAAGTTCTCTGTAACTGCCAGCCTCTTCCAAGTCTTATCCCTCTATCTGTTAGTCAGTCTCTCTCTTTTCCAATTTGGGCAAGGATCACTCATGATTCTTGAGTTCTTTCAGTCATCCAACAGGGTTATTACATTTCTTGGAAAAAATCTCACTGCTTTCATGGGAGTTCCACATCCCCCCACAAACCAATTGAATGTGTTTCCAGAGGTTCAAAAAGAGTTACTTTCTCAAGGCACAATTCAACAGGTGCCAATGGATCAGAGAAGCAGATGGTTTTACTCAAGAATGTTTCTTGTCCCCAGAAAGGGTCCCTGGAGACCAAGTCTGGATTTTTCCCACTTAAGCACTTTCCTAAAAGTGCTATCTTTCCTCATGTTGTCTTTATAGACTTCCCCTGATTCCCACTTAGTCTTACATGGCCTGTCTAGACATCAGAGATACTTATCTTCACATCCCCATCCATCCTCTTTACAGGAAATTTCTACATTTCTCTGTGGAGTCTTTGAACTTTCAGTTCTCTGCATTGTCTTTTTAGACTTTCAACTGCCCCAAGAGTATTCATAAAGTGCTTGGTCTCTGAGATTGCTTTCCAAAGGGTCAAGGGAATTTGGGTATAGCCATACCTAGACTATCTTCTTTTTGGCTCCTCTGTCAGAGCAGCAGTATCAGAATCTGCAGTTTGCCATTCTTTTCGTACAAAGTCTAGGTTCACTATAAATTTCAAGAAATCATCCCTGTCTCGGGTGCAGGTGTAGGACAGACCTTATGATGGCTTTTCTTCCAACAGAAAAAAATTCAGTCCCTCACTTCCTCCTTATAATACTTTCTGCCTCTTTTCTCCATTACAGCCAGGTAGTTTGAGACCTGTAGGTTTCATGGCATCCACAATTCCTATGCTGCCTGTTGCAAAACTCCACATGAGGAAATTTCAGTGGTACCTAAAGTAATTTTGGACACAGCATGTTCACCCTTTGGAGTTTGTGGTCCCTCTTCTTACATTACAAGTTGGACACCATTTCTAGATCTGTAGCAGGGTTTGCTAAAACTGTTCTCCATGGCTTTGTTGAAAGCTTTTCTGTTCAAAGCTCCTCTGCTCCTTCCTCTTCCCAGGGTTTCTACTAAGTTTTGGCATTCTCCTACATATAAAGAATACTGCAACATTGAACCGAAGGACACAAAATAGTTGTGTAAAATCTTACCATAACCATAGATGTCCTTCTCTTCTATATTGCAGTATTCTGTCTCAGCCTCCTTCTCCTCTACATCTTGCTCGTTTCTTTGGGTGCCATTTTATTGCTCCTTGGGTCTGGTGTTCCTTCTGGGGCATTACAGTTCTTGGATTGTACATGTGGATCCAATTAGTTTTTAATAGACAGACCTCTTTTGAAAACAAATTCTTATCTGAATTTTTGAGCTGTCGCCCTTTCCACCAAAAAAGATCAGTGGTTAAAGGGCAGTTAGTCAGGGCTGCAAGAATGACTACTTTTGAATCCGACTTCATTGCTGAAGTTGAATTTATGCTTAATATGTTTAGAAGAAGGGGTTATCCTGAGGATTTGTTATATAAAGTATGCTATGAAGTTGTGCATAAGAGAACAAGTTTTTATAAACTTATCCTGGACTGCCATGTGCTCTCTACAGATATGGTTAGTGTTAACGTTCCTAGTAACAACACCCCAAGTGGTAACTCTGAGTATAAAGGCAATTTTTCATGCATTACTACTTTTAATTTACATAGTAAAAGTATAGTTAAGGTTATTAAGAAAAACTGGAATGTATTTTCCCTTGATAAGAGCATTGGAGATTTATTGGGTGACACCCCAAATATTGTTTTCAAAAGGGATCTTTCTATTAAAAACTTATTGGATAGTAATTGTCCTAAGCAATTGAGTAATAAACCCCTCGGTAACTCTAAATGCGGTATGCGCAAACAATGTTCGCACATTTTGGTTACCAAAGAGGATTGCCAAATAGGGCAAACTAAGATATATATTGGGGGTCATTATAACTGTCAAAATAAAAATGTAGTTTATATTGCTAAGTGCCTACATTGTCTTGTATTTTATATAGGCAAAACTGCAAGACGGTTTCGTGAGAGAATTTACGTGCATCTTTTGGATATAAAGAAAGGAAAATTAACTAATGCCTCAAGTAAACATATAAGTGAATTTAAAGAACATGAATTTAATTTTGCTGTGGTGCAGCAAATAGTGAATGATTTGCATGGGAATGTGTGCCTAGTGCAGTTAGATGTCTGTGAATTAAAATGGCAACTTCACTTGAATGCTTTTGTATACCCTGGGCCCAATGAGAATTTAAACATGAACTGTGTCTTAAAGTTAAGGCACTATGAGGGTTAATTGTTTCAGCCCCAGTGGATACTTGTAATTTATTTGTTAATTAAGTATTAAGAAAGTAAGATGTAAAGTTGCTATAAATAGTGTTTATTTTATTGCAGTTTCAGTTCTAATGAAGTCCCATAAATTCTCGGGATGAAATTGCTTAACTGGTGAACTGATGTTTTAACAATTCTGCTTCATTGATTTTATCAAGTTTTTATAGTGACTATTTCATTAAAATTTTTTTAAGTCTGCCAACTCCTTGCATGCTCAGAACATACATGCCCAATTACCTCTTACCTTCTGTACGAGTTCTGCCTTTGGTTTTGTTTGCTGCTTCTTTATGTATCCATACACTGTGCTTCTGTTAAAGAAACAGTAAAAACTTGCCCCTAAAATGGAATTAGACCTTCCATTGTCTTGCATTAATTAGACATGCAGGCAGCATGCAGTTGCATAACTGAGCTACTGTAGTAGCTGCTAATTGGTGTTAATTGTAAATTTATTGGGTAATTGCCAATCTGTTACATTAACAATTTGACAAAAAGGTGGATGGGAGGGGCTATGTTAACCAGACTTTAGCATTTAGTGGAATATTTTGTAAATTAAGTTAAATGAAGAGCTTTCTTTTGCATCTTTATGCATGCAGACACTTTTATTGAAAAACAAAGTTCCAAAAAAAAAAAAATGCCCCTGATATTTAAGGGTTTCTAGATGGAACGGTCATTCATTTAAATGAGGTTTTGTGAAGTAGCAAGGTAGGTGGGATGATGGGAAGGCCCTAGAAATAATTTCTAACCTGAAGTCACAAGACTATCAGAAACAGTCCGGTAGTAAGTGGCAGCTGTTGTTTTAAGTTCCCAGTACAGAAGTTTAGCTTTATAAAATTATTCAGTGTTTTACTCTTTTTTTTTTTTTTTTTTTTCCTCTATATTGCTGTGTTCTTTGGTCTCTGGCTGAAACAACTGATGATGTCCTTCTACTTCACTGTTGCAGTATTCATAACATTAGAGATTCCCTGCCAAGGGCAGCCCAAAGTCTGGTCAGTATACCAAAGCCTTTTGTTGCTTTAAGGTATGACATATGTCGCACACATGCTGCTTGTGCAGTGTAGGGCATAAAGGTGACATCCAGATGTACCATCCTCAGAAATTCTTTGCTGGCAGTCCGAATGCCATCTCTTGATCATTGGTCTGAACGCTAGCATTCTGTTGCTGGCTCCTTTTAACTTATCTTTTTCTTTTTGTTGCTTATTTCCAGGAAGGGTAAATAGCAGTGTGAGAGACAGATTCCCCATAAAGACCACCACCAGTGTCTGGTTTGCCTTGGTGCCGCACACGACCATATGTCCTGTTCCATCGGTCAGGCTTTTGTACCAAACACCCTGCATAGCAGACTCTCTTCTTTGGTGATATATTTTGAAAATCAGCTTCTTAAGCTTCTTGCGAAAGATACGAGGAAACTTCCTGTTGTGAGGGACAACTGTCAGTGAAGAAGGCCAAGAAGCCCAGGCTGTCTTCTGCTGTTCAGCCACTGCTGGTTGTCTCTCTGGTGGTGAGTGAATACCTGGAGGTTTGTCTGGCTTTATCTTTGGATTTCTCTGCTGCGACTGGGTTGGAGGCTGGCAGGACCCATCTTTAAGCATGTCTGAGGAGGCATTGCAGAAGTCTGTTTCAGATGCTCCAGGAGAACCATGGCTGATTATCTGTGAGGGGCCTAGAGATGTTCCTTAGATATTCAGAGAAGTCATCCCTGCTAACATCATAGAATGCTGTTCTGGGTCAGAGCCTACCAGATGTTATAAGGCTGACGTCCTATAAGTTCATAGATTAGTAGTAGGCTAACTGCCCTTGTGGGCCATTTGAATCCTAGCCAGTTACCACATGTGAGACTCAAACCCAGCACCTTGTGTTTGTAAGGTAAATACTTTAATCATTACACCAGCTTCCCAGCAATAGCTGTATTTGTATCAAGATTGTCACCTCCAGATGGGACTCGAACCCATAGTCCATGGCTTAGGAGGCCAGTGCCTTAGCCATTAGGCCACTGGGGCCTGACAAAACTTTAGACTTTGCTGTATTAGAACCCAGGCTCACCTGTAGTGTAGCCCTTAATGTACAGCTGCTCCCATTGAGGAAGCAAAAAACTAAGCACATTACTTCTCTTCCAAAGGATCCTCAAAGTGAGTGGCAGTACTTTTACTCTGGATTTGTTTGGTGCTTTGATGGCATTGAAATCTCCTCTGGGAGTTTCTGTTTCAGCTTTCCCTTGGTCCTCTACCCCTCTTAAAAGACCCAGGGAACAGGATTTTACTAAGGAAGAGCCAGATTCAGATGAGGAATCCCTTACTTACTTTTTTCAGATCCCCTCTCCTTTGGATTATGGCTCAGAGGAAGAGGAGTTTACTAGTCCTGATTCTCCCTTTGAAGAAATTTCTTTTGTGGACACAATCCCAAGAATGATGGAGTTCTTAAAATGGGATTATACTCAAGTTTCTGAGTACAAAAAAGGTTCTACGAGTTACTGCAGATGGGCTCTCGTAGGCTTTTTGCTGTTCCTCCTGTTCTGGCTGCCTTACTAGATGCATTTCCTAATTCTTCTAAGGCTCCAGACTCTCAGCCTCATGCTCCCAAGACGCCTGATAGATTCTATAGGGTACCTGAGGACTGTATATTTTGTACAGATGTCCTACTGACCCCAAGGTGATTTGTGTAGCTTCTCATAGGATCATAGGAGATTACTAGGCTTTCGACCCAGAAGTAATTTCAAGTCTAGCCCATTTCATCCCAATGTAATACCATAGATAATGCTAGTCAATACCCAAAATTGTATTTAGTAATGACTGCCCATGTCCGGGAGGGTTGTGAGTGCTATCTTGCTAAGAATTTACTGTGCCTCATCCACTCATGCACTCATCCAGGTTCCTTTTGAACAGTGTCCTAGAGGTGCTCTGCTTCACATGAATTGGCAGCCTATTCCAAAGGCACAACAGTTGCTGGGAGACCAGTCTGTCCCTCCTGCACAGCCTATTCAAGTCTCAGGCCATATTTACATCCCTGGAGCAGGTAGCTCTATTCTCATTTGACTTACGGATGTGCAGCATATTCATTAGGTTTGGGTTGGAGATTGCTCTGTAAGCAGGTACAATTGTCGTGTCCCCTAAGAAGTCTATACAAAACTGTGTATAGTGACTGGGACTTTAGTCTGTGTAAGGCATGTGCTAGAGTCCCGTGATGAAACCTCTGAGGTCTCTACACTTGCTGCAGGTGCTTTGTACGGTTCATGTCGAAAGGGGTGTTATACTCCATTATGGGCTTGATTAGTGACAAGTATAGAGGAATTATAACCTCCTTTGGTCTAGAGGCGATGTCTTTAGTAATCAAGTGTGGTTATGTAGAAAGCCTTCCTTAATACAGTAGACACATGGTGGTCAAAGTTAAGGTCACAGTCTACTTGTGATTCCAAGATCTGTTATCACTTCGTAGATACACAGGGTATTGTTAACTTGATAGTGCGAAGGAATATTGTTTTTACTGAAGGGAACGTTGATGCATTTCTTTGCATTCAGTTTGAGACCATTACTAAGACACCAGTCAATGAGCTGCCTAAGACCCTCCTGAAGTATACTGACATCATTTGGGGATTCAATAATTGCACCCAGTTTGCAGTTGTCTGCAAACTTGGTTAGTCACAGCCCCTTACTTTTGGCCTAAACTTCTGAGAAGTATATACCAAACAGTAGGGTGCCCAGCACTGACCCTTGTGGCACCCCACTGGTGACAGGTCTCCTGGCTGATGTGAAGTCACCCATTTTGATAGTGTGTGACCAGTGTTTGAGCCATTTGGCAACTCGTCTTGCAACAAAGGTGTTTACATTCAGTTTGCTAAGTTGCAACTTCTCAACCAATATTCTGCAAATCGCCCTCTACGCTCATCCAACAAAACCCTGCTCTGCATAACCAAAGCCAGTAACACTGCAGGGAAAAGTCTGTTCTCCCACACCATTGCTAGAGAATCGAATAACCTCCCCCAAAGTATCTACTCTGCACCATGCATCTCACTTTTCAAGACATCACTAAAGTCACACCTCTTGCAATCATGGCTCTGTCCCTGTATCACATAAAATCTTTTCTGCTCTCCTCCTAACTTGCCATTCCTCATCTCCTCACTGCTTACTTCAGCTATTCTGTACTACTCAAATACTCCCTATCAGAAACTACTATCCTACCAACTATTTCTCATGCTATGACATATCTCCCGAATAGCATTATTTTCCAGATTCCATTCCTTCATTTTTATGCTTTGTACTACCAATACAGAATTCAAAGTTTCGCTATCTATATACCAACATTGTTCAAATCAAAATAAGATATGAAAAATCTCCTTGGTTGTATATATGCCACTGTATAGAAATTTTCTGTCATTCGTGGATTATGTGTTGTCATGTAAAGACCTGGAGCTCTGATTGTATATATGCCTCTGTACAGAAATGTTTTTGTCATTTGTCGTATTTGCAGTGTTATGTTATGGAGCTTTTCTCCCCGGGCCTTTGCTGTAAATGGACCTTGTTCCAATCAGACTTTCTCGGTAAACAAATGTAAAATAAAATAAAAAAAATATTGGTAATGCTTGAGTGTGGTATTGTGTCAGAGGCCTTCATCAAGTTGAGGTATGCTGTGTGCACATGTTTGCCCTCATCAATGCCCTGGTTACATTTTCAAAGCAATCTGCCAGGTTTAATGGGCAGGATCTGCCCTTGAAGCCGAATTGTGTCAGAACCATGGTTTAGAGGTCGCCTATGTCTTTATTGATGAGGTCTATGATGAAAAGTTCCATGGCTTTACAGATGATGCTGGTCAGGCTTATGGGTCTATTATTCCCTGGATCTGTTGCTAAGCCACCTTTGTGGGGGGAGATAACCATTGCTGTTCTCCATTCCACAGGGACAAAGCCAATGATTAGGCTGGAATTGAATAGGGTGCTTAATGGTGATGCTAGTTCATGTTTTAGTTTTGTTTAGAAGACAGCCTGGGATGCTGTCTGGTCCCACAAAGGCTGTGTTTTTTGCCTTAGACAATGCTTTAATGACCTGCTCTTCGGATATGTAGGGTGGGGGTGGGGGAGTTGTGGGCAAGGTTTGTGATAAGTTTAGAGGGGATAAGGGAGTAAAATATTTGCCAAATCTGTCTATTAGCAGGTTTTCTATCTTTGCGGGATCTGTGTGTTTGATACCGTTAGTCTCTAGTTTGGCCCATGCTTGGTTCCTACTTTTTAGGCTATGTACATAGCTGTAAAAGGCCTTATGATTATCCATGGCTGTGATTACTAAGTTTTTCTCAATTACCCTGAGAGGTTATGATTTTGTCTTATTTACCTGTTGAGACTGAGGGGGGTGCTTTTACATTGTTGAGGCTCGCCTTATTTTTCTTAGACAGCAACTTTTTGCGTTTGTTGTAAAGTTTGTTAATGCTGGCTGTCCACCAGGGTGATAATTTTTTTTTTTTTTTTTTTTTTTTTACATGGGGCTCTGGCTTTGATTCTGTCTAGAACAGACACATCTATATACTTGTATAAAGTGATTGTATGGGGCTTTGGTGTAGTTACCACTTCCAGCTGGGGGTGGTGCTTGGAATGCATTTATACCATCGTCTAGGAGGTTACAGTTTGCTTTGGTGAAGTTTTTTAGTCTGACTTCCCTCTGTGAGTTCTGATGTAAGTGCCAGTTCAAAGCCGACTGATTTGTAGTCAGATTTAACTAATGAGGGTCCAAACGTTGCAGGGGTGCATCTGTTTGTCATATTAGTGAGGACCAGATCTAGTATGTTCCTGTTTTAGTTTAAACCAGTTTGTTCCAGGGCATTTGACTTAACAAAGTCAAGGAACTTTTGTGCTAGTGAGTTAGGGTTAGAGTAGGTTTTCCAGTGATGGTGGGATAATTGATGTCCCCCATGACCAGAGTGTTTGGCAATATTTGGATTGACTCTGGTATGGTCAAGTGGGCCTCGTGCGCATTATGGGCCATGGAGGGGGATCTATAATTATTTATAACTTGAAGGGGTATTGCCCACAGTAATCTGAACTTGGAGTAACTCCTGAATTGCCCAGTCTAACTAGTCGGGAGGTGAATTTATGTCTAATATAGATAGAAACGCCACCTCCTTTGATTCTCACACGTTTATTTTATGGTCTGAAGGTGTGGAAGGCATTATAGCCTTGTAAGGCTGGGGTACTCAATGAGGCCTAGAACCAGGTTTCTGTGACTGCCCAACTCTTTTCTTTTCATCCTATGTCCTTTGGATTAGGCGTTTCCAAGCAAACTGTCTCTTCTTGGATCTCTAAAGCTATTTCCTTTTGTTATTCCTTTCATGGTAAGAGCCATCCTTGTTTTGTTGAGACTCATTCTACTAGAGCTTTCGTTTCTTATGGTACTTTTTCAAGGGTTTGGATACTAACTCCTTCTTAAGGCAGCTTCCTGGACTTCTGTCCATACATTTACAAACCACTAAAAGTTGGATGGAATCTACAGAGCTAGAGCTGGTTTTGCTAGGGCCATCCTTCATGACTTTCTAGAGGGCTCTGCTGGTCCTTCCTTCTCCCAAGTTTCTTCCTGAGCTTTGGCACTCTCCCTAATTTTATGAATGCTGCAACAGTAAAATGGAAGGACATAGTACAGTTGTGTAAAATCTTACCATAACAGTAGATGTCCTGCTCTTCACTGTTGCAGTTTTCACTCTCTCCCTCCTCCTCCTGATCCATTTGTCTTTTGGATGTACTGGTTTCCTCTTTTTTTTTTTTTTTTTTTTTTTCTCTCCTTGGATTGGTGTTTCTATTAGGGTCGTCTGTTCTGAGGATGGTACTTCTGGACATCATCTTTATGCCCTGTGCTACGCGAGGAGCATACGTGTGACCTGCAGTATATCTTAAAGAAACCTAAGGTTTTGGTATACTGTCTGGATATCGGGCCATCCTTGGTAGAGGATCTCTGTTATGAATACTGCAACAGTGAAGAAAAGGACATCTACCATTATGGTAAGATTTTACACAACTCTACTTTCTTGCAGCTTTCTAGCTCCGTGACCGAGGAATAACTGTTATAACAGTTCATCATCTAGCAATTGACTTCATGTGTGTTGGTCCCTGTTGTAAAAAATTAGGCTTTTTTTTTTCTTTACATTGAGTGTATTTTCTGAGCTTGATAAAACTAATGCAGATTTCCATTTTGTTTTGTTAGAAATGGAGCCGTATAATGTCAACCTGTGGGTGAAGTCCGAGCCATTTATTGTGGGTGCTTTGCCGATTCCACCACCTTCCAAGTTTAGTATGTACTATTTACGGAAGATGGCAACCTATGTACGTACCAGAGCAGATGATGGCTGTTATCCGAAACTCTTCTGGCCCTTGTGGAGGCACATTGCTTGTGGGAAGCTCCAGTTGGCAGAGGATCTGGCCTGGCTTTATTTTGAGACTTTTGATAGTTTAGTAGAGCGAACTTCACAAGAGAGGCTAGAAAGGGCAGAGGCTATGTCGAACTGCACCTCCAATGAAGAAATGGAGAAACTGAAGAATAAGGCATGTGTTCATATGTTTTTAAGCTAGTTTTAAGCTGATAACTAAAATATACTTGGATGATATTCATCATGCTTGATTTTGATCATTAGTGTTTGCTGAAGCCCGGACTGTTTTTTTTTTTTTTTTTTTTTTTTGCTATGTAATGTTTCAGTTCAGATTTGAAAGTATATTGTTCTGCAGTTGCTCCAGACTGTACGTTTGCTGTAAGAATGGTATTGCACATAGTTAGGAATAGTAAGTCTGCTATTGGGGCCATGGTGTAGGATAAAGCCCTAACTATGGCCCAAATGACAGTGATTCAGTTAGTGGCTTGGGAGTCTGAGGAGTTGGCAGGGATGGATGGGTGTGTCCATCCAGGGGGGAGGATGTTTGTCAGTGACTGTCTCTGAGGGGAGGCATGGTTCACAGAGAGGAGTAGCCTTTGGATGCTGATGAACACAGGGTTGGAAGCAAGGGAAATAAAAGTTGGCCATGACGACACTCCCTCAGCAGCAGAAGCCATTGCTGGCACTGCTCCCCCCCAATAGCCTTAAGAACCATGACAGCCCCATCTCACTTGGAGAAGTCTGTGGGAGGAAGGTGGAGTAGGAAAACCTGGAGATGGAAGGTAGGCACTTCAGCTGGAATGAATGAAGCAGGGAGAAGGAGAAAAAAAGTCTGCTGTTACAGGGCAAAGTCAGCAAGAAGGCAGGGGTAAAAGGTAAAGGAGTTGATGCCACTGGGTTTGGTATCAGGTACATCCTTGGTAACAACTAGACTAAAGAGAGCAGGAATCAGGATAGTTTGGTACATAAAACTTTCCCGGGTACCCTGGGTCACTCCCCTGTCAAGAATGCACCATAGTTCCCTTCCATTCCTGTCTCAAAGTTGTTGCTGTACTCAGTGCCTTGCATATAAATGAGCCCACACACACACTGGGTTGTGGTAGAAATTTCAAAAACTGTAACAGTCTTTTAACTGTTTACTGTATCATTGCCTTTGTCAATTATTGTAACCATTTCTCTTTCTTTTATTGGTAGTTTTCCACTTTCTCTGTGGCCCCTTTGAGCCTTTTTTTCTTTGTCCTTCTGCCAGATGTGCTTTGTGTCTGTGTTTATGTATGTATGTATATACATACTTGTTTCTCAGTTTGTTATTGTAGTGTTTTTTGTACTGGGGTATATTCTTAGGCTGTAACTTAAAAAATGCAGTCGTGGGAGCAAGATCCCATTCTAAGACAAGCACAGTCATGATTTGAATGTATTGTTTAGGCTTTCTGTGCTTTTTGTAAGGTAAGGTGCTCCAGTTGTTGGATGTGCCTAGACGGATACATGACAAAAAAGGACATTCTATTGAAATGATTGGTGTAATGAAGGATGAGTAAATGGAGACAATGGCATCCTGGGTCTAGAAGCAAATCCCTTGTTTATGAACTGTAGATTATAGAAGGACTTTTAACCACAGTGGACACATGATGATCAAAGCTGAGCCCCTATCCTGATAAGTTTCCATATCCTGAACTACTGTTTCCATATTCTTAGCTACTGGGTCAATTCTTAAGAGTGTGCTGTCAGAGTGGTAGATATTTGGGGAGTCTCCTTCCCAAAGGAGATGATGCATTTTTTGGCATTTAGATTTAGTGCATGAGCCTGACACCAGTTATTTGTTTGGGACTAGCTTTCCTCTACGATGGCCGCATCTTTTTTGGATTTTGTCATTGCTTTTAATTTATATTCATCTGCAAACTTAATTAGTCAGAGCCCTTTGGAATTGTCTTTTACTTCTGAAAAGTAGATGTTGAACAGAAGAGGTCCCAGTACGAAATACTGGGAGACTTCACTAGCGACTAGGATTTTCAAGGAGGTAGCTTTCCCTGTCTGTGAGCTAGCTGGCAGTTCAGATGGTGATGGAAGAGGTTTATTCCTGACTTATTAAGCTTTTCTACTAAGCATGAGTGGGTGACTGTGTCGGAAGCCTTGACCAGGTCAAGGTAAACAGTGTGTACTGTTTTTTACCTTCATCCATTGCTTTGGTGAAAAAGCATGACATGTCTTTGAATCTAAACTGAGATGGGTCTAGTGTTTAAAGTTCCCTACGTTCTTGAATTACATGCTTATTTTTTCTTTGGCTTTGCAGATAAGGCTGTCCTGTAATTGCCTGAGTCTTTGGAAGGTTCTCCTTTATGCAGTGGAATAACTTTTGCTGTTCTCCATACACTGTGTATAAACCCTGATGGAAGCTAAGGTTGAACAGTGTTAGGGATGTGGCTAAATTGTGCTTCAAGCTATTCAGTATGCATCCTGGGATGTTATCAGGACCCACTGACACAATACTTTCCACTTTTGCTTGTGATTTCAGCATTTTTGTCTTGTGTGATTGCTGATGGTGAGTTGGTTTCAGATATATCATGTGGGATAATTTGGGGGGTGGTGAAGTTTGAGCTGAATTTATTGGCTACTAGGTTAGCAATATCATCCGTTTTTGTGTAGGTAACATCATTTGCAATCAGCTCATTGCATTGTTGTGTTGTGAACATGAGATTATGAACATAATTATAAAGGTCTTGTTTATAGGTAAATACTATCCAGTCCATCTGTACAAGCTTAGGTAATAACCAGAGATTAGAATCAAATCCTGTACTTTGTATCTGTGAGGTAAAGACCTTGACCATTAAGCCAACTCTGTCCTCTATGTAGCTCATAGATAAATACTAGGTAATCAGTCTGCATACTATTACAAGCCTTGACAGTAACTACACAGTGATCAGAGATGAGAATCAAACCGTGTACCATATGTCTGTAAGGTAAAAAACCTTAACCATTATGTCATATCCTTTGCTTGGGTGATGATTTTCACCTCAAGCTTGGCTTTGTTAGAATTAACCACCTCACTTGCTTGTTTAATGACGAGGCCACTGACATTCTTTGTATTGCTCTTACTACTTTAAGGCAGTAATCACTTCATTTTATTGTAAAGCTTATTGATATTAAAGTTACGCAAGGGAGGATTTGTTTTTGTGGTATGCCCTTCTCTTGTTTCAGCTGAGTACAGCCACATTTGTGCAGTGGTTTACATGCTGGTTTAGTGGTGTATGTTTCCACATAGTTGACTTTTGTTTAACAAAAAAAAGGAGTTTAACTGGGTTTGTTGGTGTTTTAAAGTTTGCCACTGTATCACTAAAGAGTAGATAGTTTGTCTTGGAGAATCTTTTAAAGATACCAGGGAGAAGTGGTCTCTGCATTCATTTTTTGTTTCAAAGGAGATGACTCCATGTTCAGGTCTAATAAATGTAGACAGTTAAGCAAGAGATGGTGCAGTATGCCAACATATTAGAAAAGACAAGGTCTAAGATTATGTTCCCTGCAGCTAGAGCTCTGTCAATACAAACCACATGGGACAACTAGTCAAAGTACAGGAACCTCTGTGCTTGTGCATACGTGGTATAGGTTTCCTACTCTATAATTAGATAGTTTAGATCACCCATCGCCAAAAGGCAGAGTTAGTTGCCCAGTGACTCTAATTCTTATAGATGAGCAGTGTGTTTTTTTGGGTCATAGAGTTCTGTAGCTAGCCAGCATGTGGTAAGGGGCCTTTCTGATGGTGATTTGGACATACTTAACCAGCTTTGATGCGAGATCTTCTGAATGAAAATGGAGAGACCTCCACTTTTTCCTTCCTGTGCAGTGGCTTGTCTAAAAATGTATAATAAGTTCATTGTTAAGTACTAGGCAAGTACAATATTGTATCCCTGTAAAGCCAGCATACTCTGACATTTTAAACCATGCCTGACCCACTAGCGGTATCCACCATTATGTTGAGCTTTTATGATTTCTTGCATTGGCATCACTGGCTGAACCATTCCTGACCTCATACCACCAACTAAACAGGCAACAGAGCAATATTTTCCTAAAACCTCAGCTATTCTTTATTTTGTGCAGCAGGACAGAGTAACTTAAGTTTTTCTGTAGTGTCTTTCTCTAAAAGCAGCTGTAGTTGTATTTTCTCCTACCTCAAGGATCTCCAAAAGGATGATTTGTAAGAGAAGGTGTGATTTTCCCTTATGGAGTCATAAACACCAGATGTGAGTGAGTGACTAGGAAGATGGATATTCCTTAGCAACATCTTCTGAAGGCTCCAAATTCAGAGAAGTGTTACAGATGATTAGACAAAAGGAGGATGACCTGCAGACACAGATGTCCTCCTTGTAGAGAATGCTGTAGAAGGGCTTTTGATCCACCCAGCAGTCTTTTTTGGAAGACACGTTGAAGGTACATTTTAGTGCCGTTTGGGAGAATCTTGATACAGTAGGTCTAATGCCTAGGAAACCCATTTAGGATACTCCAGCCACCCAAAGATCAGAGCTTTTGGTTGGAGATTGTCAGACTGAATGCTCATTGCAGCAGCTGCTCTCGATAAGATTCTCACCCGTTAAAGTTCTGTGGCATAGCTTCCCAATAAAGATTTCAAGGCAGTGGACCTCTGGGCTTTGAGTGTGATAAACGTGACATAATTCCATTGAGACTTTGTGGATGTACTGTGCAGTCACTGACACATTTGCTGGGTGGACCTCGCAGAAAAACTTGTTGACTTTTGCAAATTGTTTTTCTTTGTCAGACATCATGATGAAGGGATAGTGTACAGTGGGGGGTAGTAGGTTTGGTAAGAGTCCTGGAGCCACCATTACAATGTGCCAAAATGCCTGGCACAGGCATATCGATTTCATAGAGATCACCAATGTAGCTTATGAGTTTCCTTTCACAGGTTCCTTATATTTTTGGCCCTGATGTAAAGGTACATTTAGGAGTTGGGGGAACAACTCTGCTGTTGTCATCACATTCCAGCTCTGTCAGTAATGTCTTTCAAGGATGCATTAAAGCTTGGGTCTTATTTGGTCTACATGTAGGCATTAGCAAATGAATTTGCAGTCCACAAGGAATCTTAAGCTTTGGGGCAGTCACATAATGAGGGAAATGTTTCTCAGCAGCAACAGACCATTTAAGAGGAGATGGCAGTAACATGCTTGAGGTCTTGCCTGACTCTTCTACACTGGAGAGCTTTGCGGTTCATCTGTCTCTTTCCACCATTCTGTCCAGATAACGTTCACAAGGGACAGGTGAATTCATGGATAGTGATATCTAGAAGGTAGCATAAGCATCTCCTTCACTCCATTTATTACCTTTGCTCAACATCCCACACCAGAGTAAACACTCTTAGTAAAAAAAAGAGGTTAAAAGTCTCTTACAAAGAAAAAGAAAAATCACAGGATATCCTACCTGACCAGAAAGTGTTATGATACTACTACTCATTCTTTTACTGCCAAAGAAAAGAAGACCCCATGCCTGTGTTTAGATTTAAGTGGCCTAATCACGTTTATCTGGAGAGCTTTTTGAATAATCAGTTGTTTTCTCCTTCTGTGCTTCTCTGAAGGGGATTGATCAGTCTTCAGGATGCCTGCTTTCATGTCAGAATCACACAAGAAATCTCCACTTTTGGGTTGGAGCCTGTCCATACCAATTTGGGAGTGTTCTTTTTGGGCTAACTTCAGTCCCAATATGCTCTGTGATTGCATACTTGAAAAGTAGCAGCCAGTCTAAGGCTATGAGGAGTCAAGAATTTTATTTTCCTGGACAACTGGCTTCTAGCTGCTGTTTCTCTCCAAGACTTGTTCTCAACTCAAGACTTTCTGAGTGGTATGTTTCAATATTTGGGAATAATAGTAAACTGGGCAGAGTCCTAATGGGATACAAAGCATGTCTTTCTCCAGACACATCTCTCTAACACTCCCAGACAACATCTGCTCACCTTTTGCCTCTAAACTCTAGGTGGTGTGGCAGCAGTGATTCCTACTGTACCATTTACGAGGTACTGCATGACAGTACTTCATTGGACATGGACTTCATTGATTTCAGTTGCTTAATCCTTTTCCCCAGCTTACTAGCTGATTACTAGCTGACTTAAGATTGAGAGCTTTGCAAGAATCATGTCAAATGGTGGCTGCAGTACCCGAACCTGAAAGAGGGCAGCTCATTTCAGATTCTCACTCCCTTGGTTACAGTCATTACAGATGCTTCTGCTCTAAAGTGGGGATAGCCTTGTGAGGGGCAAATAGTCTCAGGCGCCTAGACCCTACATTTGTAAATATGTACATCATATTGGAAATGAGGGTAGTCTTTTTGTGATTTTTTTCAACCATTTCAGGACTCCCTACTTCAAGGTGTAGTACAATCTATTTTGACAACGTGGGCACTGGGTATGGCACATTAACAATGTGGATATGAGGTTCCTCCTATATGTCAGGAAGTTATGAGGATTTGCAAATGGGTCGTGTCACTCACTTTTTAGAAGCCAGTTACTTGTGGTCAGATTTGGCCGTCATCTGCTGATGCCTGTTGAGTGGTCCTTAAACTCACTGGAGCAGAAGCTTTTCCTTTGGTACAGACCTGCTATGACTCCTTTAGCTTCACTAATAAATGCCAACTGCAGCAGCTTCTACTCTAATCATGTGTGAGGAGATGTAGTGTCTGAAAGTTTCCTTCTTGGACTCCTTTGTTTTTTAACCATTTTCTCTTGAGTTTCATACAATAAGCCAAGAAGCGTAAGTGCTAAGCTCATTCTCAAATCCCCATCTGGTGTTTCATAGGTGTGGTTATGGTTTCCCTTGCTACTGCCTCACTTAAAAAAAAATGCATCTGTTCATGACCGATGTTCTTCGTGTTTTACTGTTGCAGTCATTACATTTGGGTAATCTGCTGGCCGGTTGCCCTCAGTCGGCCTGAATTCCAAAGTCTTGGGTCCTGCGTCAGTAGCTGTCTTCTCTTCCATGACGTCAGGTCATCAAGGGTATAAAACATGCAGCCGACACCATTTTCTTTAGTCTTTTTTGCCGCGCGGTGCCTGAAGCAGAAGCATTTCGCAAGTGCCGGTCGGCCGACTACTGAAATATTCGAGTTTAAGTTTCAGAACCGAAGTCTTCACTAAAGCTAAGTACCCCGTTGGGGAAACATTTTTCTTGCTCTTTACCGATATCAGAAAAAGTTAATAATTGTATTACTTGTGGAAAGCAAGTACCTCATAAGGATTTCTAATTTATACTGTATTCCTTGCCTAGGCTCTGATCACAACGTGCCTGGCTGTCGGTTTTGTGCTAGATTTAACCAATGCACTATTAAGTGTTGATATATTTTTGCATCAAAGTATTTTGGAAACAGATTTAACTACCCAGAAATGTTGTCGGATAGCAATCCGACTACCGGAGTACATAAAAAACGCAAAGAAAAGGACAGAGAAAGGCAGTTGAGATCCAAAACCGACGAAATTTCTCCTAAGCTAGTTGTTGGTTCACCAGTACTCAGTGAGGTGCTTTCGCAACCCCTGATACCCGCTACCTTCGAGTCGCAATCCTCTACCGACACCCATGTGGAGTCCGGCATGCCACAAGACACTCAAGGTATTGGACCAACGGATGTATCTCCCTCGGATGGGTCCAGAGCCGCTGAGCAGGCACTGGCTTCTGAGAGTGTAGTCAGACCTCAGCATTTATATATCAAACCGACGACAGCTGCAAAATCAGACAAAAGCAACTTCTAAAACTAAAAAACCGACGCATGAGCCATGTGCAGAGGCCTCTATGCCTAAAAAACAGATAATCAAAATGGCTGAAGACCTTATTACCTTGATCAGGGGTACCCCATCCCCCTCCAGATAAGAGGCCTAGGCAAGACACTGATTATGAATCTTCAGATCCGGTTTCTATTTCTTCTGATTCCTCTTCTGATCAGGAATTATCTATACCTCCCTATGAGGATTCTGATGCTGAGGAGTCTATTCCATCTGCATCTCCTGAGGATTATTCATTTGGAGAAACCTTGCATACTTTGAGGGAGCATTTTCACTGGGAGAGTCGAGACTTCTCAGAATCAAAAAAGAGGCTCAGAGATTTCCCTCTTCTCCCTCAGCACAAGCCTTTAGCCATTCCCCCTGTTTTAGACATTGTGGATGATGTCTTTTCGGAGTCAAGCTTGACCCCTGACTCCTTACCTCCAGCTCCCAGTAAGCCTGACAGATATTACAGGGTCCATGACTCCCATAAATTTTTATTTAGAAACCTTGCTGCTGATCCTGAAACTATTTCACAGGGTCCAAAGGGAGTTAAGGCCTCAACAGCAAAAAATCCTACCCCCTCTGACAGAGATTCAAGGGCACTAGACAGATGGGGGGGGGGGAAAGGTTTATACATCTGCAACCTTTGCAATCAGGGCCTTAAACTGTCAATTTCATATGCTTAAGTACCAACAACATGTTATGGGATTGCTGAAACAGAAAATGATGATTTCAGAATGTGCAGAAAATAAAGAATTGCAGGAATTCTTGCATGCAGCTGAACAAGTTGGAAAGCATACTTTGCAATGTGGTGTTGATTCCTTAGAGGCCTCCTGCAGGGCTGCAGTTACTGGATCTGTGATTAAGAGGCATGCCTGGTTAAAGGAACAAAATTTGCCTGATCATGTTAAAGCTAAATTGCTAGATGCACCTTTACAGCATGACTCTCTGTTTGGTATTAAGGCAGAATTTTAAAGAAAATGGAAGACAAAGCTAAGTCTATGCAAACTGTTAAAGACATCTTACAAGTGCAGCCACCAAGATTCAGTAGACACTGGCCTACAAAATTTGGTCCTTTCCTGTGTCAGACAGAACTCAAAGGGGCAAATCTCCAGACGCCCTAAGGGTTCCAGATACAAGGCGCAAGATTCATACAGGTCAAAGCAATGGGGCGCTTCCACCTCCAAATCTGGAGGAGATAAAGCGCAAACCTACAGAAAGCAATCCCAATGACTTCCCTCTGCCTGCACCAAGCACTTATCTTTTGACAGCACCCATAGGGGGAAAATTAGCACTTTTTGCTCAAAATTGGCAGTTAATAACCCAGGACAAGTGGGTACTAAACGTATCACAGGGATACAGATTCCATTTCCACACTCTGCCAGTGGCAAATGGTTGGCCAGATCTGCCAAAAAATCAGTGGGCAGAGGCACAGAATCAGGTTACGTCCCTCATGGTTATGGGGGCCATTCAGACAGTACCAGAACAGGAAAAAGGACAAGGTTTTTACTCAAGACTGTTCTTGGTGCCCAGAAAGGACAAGGCCTGGCAGCCAATACTGGATTTATCGATTTTGAACACATACCTGGACATTCCAAAATTCAAAATGCTGACTTTGCAGCAGCTTCTGCCTATACTGGGCAAGAATGCTTGGCTGGTGACTTTAGAACTAAAAGAGGCATACCTGCATGTCCCAGTAAGACGATCGTGCAGAAAATACCTCGGATTCAAGGCTGGCTTAATGCATTACCAATTCTCTGCACTGCCCTTTGGCTTATCTACTGTGCCCAGGGTCTTTACAAAGTGTCAGGCACCAGTAATTGCATTTTGCAGACAAAGACGTATACAAATATATCCTTACTTGGACGACTGTCTCATTCAAGCAGAGAACAAGGACACTCTTCTTCGACACCTGGCGTTTGTGAAAAGGCTTCTAACATGCCTCTGGTACACAATAAACAAAAATAAATCACAACTGGTACCCTCTCAAAAGATAACATTCCTGGGTGCAAGCTTGGATACAACTGCCCAGATGGCTTACCTCACGCCAGACAAGCAAAGGCAACTGACTGCTTACTTCAAGCTGATGGCAACAAAAACCCAGTCTTCTGCAAGGCAAATTCTGCAGGCACTGGGCTTCATGACATCCTGCATCCTACTAATTCCATATGCAAGACTGCATATGAGTAAACTTCAATGGTACCTAAAAAGCTTATGGAGTCAACATTCACACAGTCTGAAAACAATGATTCCTCTCATTCCCTGCCTGCAGCAGGAGTTTCTATGGTGGGCAAAGGCATGTCACCAAAACATGGGACTGCCCTTCACTCTACCCCCTGCCAGCCAAACCTTAACAACAGACGCATCAGATTATGCTTGGGGGCCTACATGGCATGAAGATGCATTCAGGGCTTATGGACACCAAAACAAATGCATCTACATATCAACCAGAAAGAGATGCTAGCTGTTCAAAATGCCCTACCAGCCTTCAAGGACTTACTTCATCCAGGACAACTACTGATAAAGACGACAACACCACAGTCGTGATATATAAACAAGCAAGGGGGCACACACTCATACCCCCTTTGCAGATTAGCCATGGCACTGTGGGACACAGCTTTGGCCTACCAAATACATCTTCAAGCTCAGTTGCTGCCAGGAAAACAAAACACGCTGGCAGACGATTTAAGCAGAAACCTTATGGATCCTCACGAGTGGAAACTAAATCCACAAGTCTTCAGCATGATAACAGAGAAATGGGTGAGCCCAGATATAGATCTATTTGCCGCTCCTCAAAATTATCAATTGAAAAAATTTTGCACAAGGACTTATCACAGACAAGCATGGAAAGTGGACGCCGATTCCTTCAGGTGGAAAAAACTATCAGTTTACGCCTTTCCTCCTCTGCCTCTTTTACCCAAGCCCTCCTAAAAGTCAGACGAGAAGCCAAAGATATTAATTGCCCCGGACTGGCCCTGCCAATACTGGTACCTAATCCTAAGGAACTTGGCTCAATACCCAGCTTGGACCTTGCCTCAAAGACCACAACTACTGTCCCAGCAAAACAATCAGATCCTGCACAATCAGCTACAGACTCTAAACCTGTCAGCATGGCTAATCATGTAGTCATACAAACAACACCTCTCAGTAAAGCTGTGATGGATGTCATTTTGGAATCCAGAAGGCCTAGTACTAGAAAATCTTATGCTGACAAATGGAAGAGATTCTGTGCTTGGAATCAAGCACAAGGAACTGATACATCAGAACCAAATATTCCTCAGATATTACAATGCTTAACTGAGATGCTTGACAAAGGCCTATCTTTCTCATCAATCGAAATCCGTGCCTCTGCCATTTTGGCTCATTACAATACAGAGCCACCAATCTTTTCTCATCCTTGACTAAAGCAGTATCTTAGAGGAGCCAAAAATGTAAGGCCTCCTAGAAGTTCACCATTACCTGCATGGGACTTCAATTATGTATTGGAAAGGCTCACCCTGCCTCCATTTGAACCAGCTGCTACCGCTGATCTAAAGTTATCATGGAAAACAGCTCTGCTACTAGCAATTACTTTAGCAAGAAGAGTTTCAGAGCTACAGGCCCTCATGGCTGTAGAGCCTTTTATCATATTTTACCCAGAAAGGGTGTCTCTGAGGACAAATCCTGCTTTTATGCCTAAGGTGGTTTCCAGTGTGGCTCTTAACCAAACAATTCATCTGCCAACTTTTTATCCAAATCCGCAGAACAAGGGGGAGAGAATTCTGCATTCCTTGGACGTACACAGACAGCTAAGATTCTACTTGAGCAGGACAAAAGCTCTAAGAAAAACTGAGGGATTACTAGTGTTATATGCTGCAGGATCAGAAGGAAAGGCTATTTCAAAGCAGACAATTTCAAAGTGGATAAGCCACTGCATCCGTTTCTGCTACTTACACCATGGTAAACCTGTGCCCAAGGGCATTGGGTCTCATTCCACCAGAGCTGCAGCTACTTCAGCAGCCTTTCTCAGAGGAGTACCAACCGAAGACATTCTAGAGGCTGCAACTTGGAGTTCTGTTCACACCTTTACAAAGCATTACCATTTGCCTCTCTACTCTAAGTCCAGGGCAGGCTTTTCCCACTGCAGTGCTGCAGAGCCTTATGGCCGCACCTAATGCTGTTTAGCTCCAGACTCCCAACCATAGCTTTGGTATTCTACCCAAATGTAATGACTGCAACAGTGAAACATGAAGAACATAGTACAGTTGTGTACACGTACCATAAATGTAGATGTTCGAGTGTATTCACTGTTGCAGTCCAGGTTACCCTACCGCCTGTCATTCTGAAGTTTATCTTTCCTTCTCTATCTTCTACAACCTATGTGGTGTATTTGCTTGTAGATGAAGGTAAAGTTTGTTTATTCCAGGTCAGAAAAGAAAACCTGGAAACATAGTTGCTCAAGCTTCAGCCTAATTTTTCTTTCTTTTTTTTTTCCACAGGGTGGGATGGCATCTTCCCTTCCTTTACCTTGTAACCTCCTATTTGCATTGTTAGACTATTAACCTACAAAATACTTCTGTGTTAGTAGATAGAATCATTTGCTTGTCATTTATTTTCATTCTTTTAGTACAATTTGTATGTGATTGAGGTCAAATGTTTGTAACCCCCTGCTTCTTCATTCTGGTATTTACAGCTGTGCTTGGAAGTGTTTTTCAAGCTTGGCTGGTAACTGTACATTTTGAGAACTGTTTAATCAGTGGACCATTCTGTCAAAGCTCTTGCATTGACCTGAAGGTTGTGTGATCTCTGAGCATGCTATATTAAGTAAAGGGGTGCAGGTGGTGAATTCCCCCAGTGTGCTATTGACAGGTTGCCTTTACCCTACTTCACCCAGAAAAACAGATTTTAACTTTTCGAAAGTCTTTACAGAACCATTCCATAATTAAATGGATTCTAATATTACTGTTTTCCATCTGATTTCTGTGTAGACCAAACAGTAAAATTAAAGACCCTGTCGTCTTATATTTTATCACATTTTTTTATCTTTTTCTCCCATTTCTGTCTTTCAATATTTTACATACTGGGTTATCAAAGGAGCATGCTCTAGTATGGATATTAGAAGTATTTCCTAGCCTTTAGTTAGTTGGTGTAGAACACAAGAAGCTGAGTATAGGGAGGGCTTGGCTTCTGAAGTTATGTTGTTCACCCAGTTAAGACTTCATTTGCAGTACATCAAGCATGTCTTTCCAGATGAACATCTGTTTTTATTCAGTTTTAGTGTTACCTGCTTTATCCAGTTCAGGGTTGCTAAATAGCCTGAGTGGGAACAGTACAGAAAAAAAAGTCCCAGGTAGGTCACACAGTCAGTCGGATGCAACTGTGGGATTTTGAAGGGACATCAGATCACCTATGGAATGTAGATGTGATTTTGGAGGATACTGGTGGCCCTGGAAGCTTGGTACCGAAGGCATCTCTGTAGAGAGCTGAACTGAAGAGACGAGAGCCGAGAGATAACTGTGCTAACCATTTTTTCACTAGTTTTTCATCAGTTTTTGACTAGTTTTTAGCTTTCTCTTTAATTAGACTTTATTTTTGAAGCACACCTTTTGCAATTCTTTAAACCTTTGCCCCCTTTTGGGATTGAGAGTTTTATTACAGCATATTTTTCACATTTGTTTCATTTGCTTGATGGTTGTCTGTTCATAGGTTCATAGGTAGGTACTAGGCTATCTGCCCAAAGGCATTTATAAGCCTAGCCAGAATGTGTTGGCTTTCTCCACCCTCTTAGATAAGTTCCCTGTGCCTCTGTCCAGCAGAGCCATTGAAGTGATCCCTGGGGTAAACTTTCTGTTTCCCATCCACTCGTCAAGGTTTCTCTTGAAGAGGGTTAGCGAGGAGCTCTGCCTAATGTAGATTGGAATCTTGTTCCAGAGCATGGGAAGTCCCTGGGACAGGAATCTATCCCTCCAGCATGTCCTATTAATTGTTGTGGTGAGGATTAGATGCCTGGAGCATGTGGCTCGAGGGGATATGGTTTTCTTTAGGTGGAGCATGTCCATCTATTCTGGGTTGGACATGGCCTTGTATGTCAGGCAGAGATCACCTCTGAGTAGGGGGTATGCAACTGAGTACAGCTGGAGTTTTTTCAGTCGAGCTGCATAGGGCATCTACTTGATGCCAGTGATCCTCTTGGTGAGGTACTTATGTAGTCATTCCAATTGTTGCAGGTGTCTTGTAAGGTACATAGCAAATGGGGCATTGTACTCTATGATGGGTCTGATGAGTGATGTGTAGAGGGGCCCAATGACCTCTTTCGATCTGAATGCAAACCCTTTTGTGATTAGGTGGGCCACGTAGAAGGATTTTCTAACCACTTTGGCAATGTGATTATCAAAGGAGAGGTTACAATCTACTTGGTTTCCCAGATCCCTTATTACATCTTCCATATTTAGGGGGCTACCACCTATGTGGTAGTTTGTGGGTACTTTGTTTTTTCCAAAGGGGATGACTATGCACTTTTTGGAATTTAGCTTGAGTCCATGGTTTTGACACCAGGTATCTGTCTCAGTGAGACCCTTTTGGAGGATGTCTGTGTCAGCTGGAGAGTCAGGTATAGCCCCTAGTTTACAGTTGTCTGCAAACTTGGTCAGCCATAGTCCTCCTGTGCTTGCCTGTACCTCTGAGAAGTATATGCCAAACAGGAGGGGTCCTAGGACTGAGCCCTGGGGAATGCCACTTGTAACAGGTTTAGAGTCAGACCTAGCTCCCACAACTCTTACCATGTGGGTTCTGTCTGTGAGCCAGTTGGCAACCCATCTCGTGACATAGGGGTTTATGTTCAGGCTGGTGAGCTTGTCTATAATACCTGAGTGGGGAATGGTGTCGTAGGCCTTTGTGAGGTCTAGGTAGGCTGTGTGGACCACCTTTCTCTCTTCTTTAGCCTTGGTAACTGTCTCAAAGAAGTCCACCAGGTTTAGGAGGCATGATCTGCCCTTAACAAAGCTGAACTGGGTAGGGTCCAGTGTTTGGAGGTTTCCAATGTTTCTGTTAATGAGATCCATGATGATGCACTCCATAGCTTTGCAGACCAAGCTAATCAGGCTTATAGGGCGATAGTTCCGTTGTGGCTCCACCTTTGTGGAGCGGAATAACCATTGCTGTGCGCCACTCTATGGGCATGTAGCCTGTGGAGAGGCTGAGTTTAAACCGTGTGTTTAGTTGAGGGGTTAGTTCATCTTTGAGCTCATGTAGGATGCAACCTGAGACACCGTCCAGTCCCATTGATGCTGTGTTTTTGCCTTTGGAAAGGGCTCTTTTAACCTGAGTGTCTGTGATTTCATGGGCACTACATTCTTCTGGTATAGTTATGGGCCCTTTTGGGGTGAGAGGGGGGTGAAGTTTGCACTGAACCTGTCTGCCAGGATGTTGGCTATATCGGTCAGTTCAGTGTATTTTGTGCCATAGGTTCATAGGTTCATACTAGGCTATCTGCCCGAGGGCATTTACAAGCCTGGCCCATAGTTTTGTGGCTTACGCCACCCCTTTAGTATGGGGAACTATACCCATTATTTTGCTGTGCCTCTGTTGAGCAGTGACACTGAGGTAATCCCTGGGGTATATCTGCGATCTCCCATCCATTGGTCAAGATTTCTCTTGAACAAGGCCAGCGAGGTGCTCTGCCTCACATATACCAGGATTTTATTCCACAGCATAGGGAGTCTTTGGGTGATGAATCTATCCCTCCAGCACGTCCTATTAATAGCCGTGTCGAGGTTTAAGTCTCCGCCCTTGTGGCTCTGACGGATCTAGATTTTTGAGGTGAAGTATATTCATCAAATCTGGGTTTGACATGGCCTTGTATGTTAGGCAAAGGTCACCTCTGAGCAAGTGGCGACTGAATAGAGCTGGAGTTCTTTCAGTCGGGCAGCATAGGACAGATGTTTGAGACCCTTTATCCTTTTGGTGAGGAACTTTTGTGGCCTCTCCAGCTGCTGCAAGTGTCGGGTCAGATACATTCTGAATGGGGCATTGTACTCAATCATTGGTCTGATGAGTGATGAGTATAGGAGACTATGACCTCCCTTGATCTAGATGAGAATCCCTTCATGATAAGGTGGGCAATGTAGAAGGTCTTCCTAACTACTTTAGCTACATGGGTGTCGAATGACAGACTACTATCAACCTGGGTCCCCAGGTCCCTGATAACTTCTTCTGTACTCAGTGGATTGCCACCTATTTGGTAGCTAGGGTAACCTTGTTTCTCCCGAAGGGTATGACTATGCATTTTTGGCATTTAACTTTAGGCCATGGCTCTGGCACCAGTTATCCGTTTCTGTGAGACCCTTCTGAAGGATATCTGTGTCAGATGTGTTTTCTACTATGGTGCCCAGTTTGCAGTCATCTGCAAACTTTGTCAGCCATAACCCTCCTGTGTTTGCTTGTACTTGAAAAGTAGATGCCAAACAAGAGTGGGCCCAGGACTGAGCCCTGTGGTACACCACTTGTGACAGGCTTTGAGTCTGACATGGCGCCAGCAACTCTGACCCTGTGGGTTCTGTCACTCAGCCAGTTTGCAACCCATCTTGTGATGTATGGGTTAACATTTAAGCTGATGAGTTTTTCAATGATACCCGAGTGGGGTATTGTATCAAAGGCCTTCGCCAGATCGAGGTAGGCTGTATGGACTGCCTTTCCCTCATCAATGGCTTTGGTGACTGTTTCAAAAAAGTCAACCAAGTTTAGAAGGCATGATCTGCCTTTGACAAAGCCAAACTGGGATGGATCCAAAGTCTGCAAATTCCCTATGTCTTTATTTATGAGGTCCATTATGATCCTCTCCATGGCTTTGCAGATAAGGCTTGTCAAGCTAATGGGCGGTAATTTCCAGGGTCGGTGGAGGCACCGCCTTTGTGAAGTGGGACCACAGTTGCAGTGCGCCACTCCCTGGGTACGTATCCAGAGGTAAGACTATGATTAAACAGCTGTCCTAGCTGTGGGTTTAATTCCTCGTTGAGTTCGTGGAGCACACAGCCGGGACACCATCAGGTCCCATGGATGCTGTGTTTTTGCTTTGGAGAGCAGTTCTCACTTGGGCGTTGGAGATGTTTGGGGGCTGCAATCGCTTGGTATAGATATCTCTCCTTTGGGGAGGGGAGAAGTTTGCACTGAACCTGTCAGCCAGTATGTTGGCAATGTCTGTAGGATCAGTAATCTTCACATCATTTTGAACTAGTTCTGAGCATATCTGGGAGATGTTCTTCATTCCACATTGCTGCAGTCCTAACTATTGGGTAGTCCGCTGTCCAGTCGGCCCGAATACCAAAGTATATGGCTGACGTCGGTCAGGGCGCATTAGACTGACGTCAGTACGTCAGGGTACTAATGCGCATGACCGACGTCATATCCTCAGTCTTTTTTGCCGCATGGTCCGATGCAGAAGCAGTTTTGCGAGTGCAGGTTGGCGTTCTGAAATTTTCTGAAGTCGGAGTTTCAGACCGAATCAAAGTTGGCTAAGTAGCCCGTTGGGGAACATTTTGGTTTTTTCTTGCCTCAGTATTTAACCGGATGTCAGAAAAGTGAATAACTGTATTTCTTGTGGGAAACAGATACCTCATAGGGATTACCATACCTTGTGTATACCTTGTTTAGGGCCTGAGCACGACGTTGTTGGATGCCGCTCTTGTGCTAGATTTAACAAACGCACTATTAAGAGAAGGTTGGACTGTGCCAGGTTAGTGTTTGGGAAGCGATGTAATTATAAAATGCCGTCAGATGCTCCGGCGCCCGCTTCCAAAAGCGCAAGGACAAACAGCGAAGCCTAGGGTTGATGAACCGGCAGTCCCGGACGTCGGTTCTTTAGAAGGCTCAGTGGAGCCAGAGGTTTTGCCAGGAGTTTCTTTGGAGTCTCAGGCAGAGACTTTACTGTTACAGGATGTGCCTTCTCAGGAGGTAGGCCAGGCTGAGGGGGCTTCTCAGGTAACTGTTCTTCCCTCTCTTCCCAAGGTAGTTAGAGCCTCTCCTTCTGTTTCCAAAACTTCTTTGAGAGGTAGGCCAAGTTTAGCTTCAGTGGGGGTTTCTCCTAGCACTTCAGGTTCTGTGCCTAAGAAACATATGCTTAAAATGGCAGAAGATTTGATTACTATGATTAGAGGTTCTATGCCCCGTCCTGATAAGAGGCCTAGGGTGGAACCTGAGTTTGAGAGTTTTGAACAGTGTTCAGAGGCTTCTGAGTCTTCTGGAAGACTTGCAGGAGTTTCCTCCTTATTCTGATTCTGATGTGGATGATTCCACTCCTACAGCTTCTCCTCCTGAGGATTTCTCATTTTCAGAGACTCTGCATTCCATGAGGGAGCACTTTAAATGGGAAGGCCAAGATTACTCTGATTCCAGGAAAAGGCTTAGGGAATTCTTGTTTTACCCCAGCATAGGCCCTTAGCTATACCTCCTGTGTTGAATGTGGTGGAAGATGTTTTTGCAGAGGCTTCCCTGAACCCTGATTCTTTGCCTCCTGCTCCTGTTAAACCTGATAGGTACTATAGGGTGCCTGAAGCTCATAAGTATCTTTTAAGAGTCCTAGGGCAGACCCGAAACTGTTTCTCAGGGACCTAAAGGTGTTAAGGCCTCTGTTGTTAAAAACCCTGTTCCCACTGATAAAGAGGCAAGGGCTTTGGATAGATGGGGAAAGAAAGTGTATACTTCTTCCACTTTAGCCATGAGGCGTTGAATTGTCAGTTCCACATGCTAAAATATCAAAATTATCTCCTTTCACAATTGAAATCTAAGGTGGATGCTTTGGCGGAAGGTATTGAGTGTAAAGAGTTGCTGGATTTAGTTCATGTGTCTGAACAAGTGGGTAAGCATTCTTTGCAATGTGGTTTTGATGCTGTACAGGCCTCCTCGAGGGTGGCTGCCACTAGTTCTGTTCTTCGCAGGCATGCCTGGTTGAGGGATCAGAATTTAGCTGAGCATGTTAAGACAAGGATTTTGGATGCTCCTTTACAGTCTGATGTGTTGTTTGGTTCGCCTGTGGAAGCAGTTTTAAAGAAAATGGAGGACAAAGCTAAGTCTATGCAAACTGTTAAAGATTTTTGCAGGTGCAGCCACCAAGTTTAGTAGAAATTGGCCTACTAAGGGATGGACATATCCTGCTTATGATTCCCAGTCTAGGGGTAGGTCTAGACGTGGTAGGGGCAGAGCTCAAGGTTCTTTTAGGCCTAGAACAGGGAGTTCACCTGCTCAGACTTCTGGTGAGGGCAGGGGTCAGTCCTTTAAGTAAACAGACCCAATGACCTGCCTTTTCAGCTGCCAGTAGATTCTCGTCTGGCAGCTCCTTTGGGAGGAAGACTGTCTCTTTTCAAAGAAAATTGGGATTTAATTACTCAAGACAGATGGGTGTTGGATATCATTCACCACGGTTACAGGTTTTATTTCCATACATTGCCCCTTTCAAAGGCATGCCAGACGTTCCTCCTCCACAAAGGAAAGAGGCTCACAAGCAAATTTCTCTGTTACTCCAAATAGGGGCCATTCAGCCAGTCCCTGTATCAGAAAGGGGCCTAGGATTTTATTCTCGCCTGTTCCTAGTACCAAAGAAGGGGAACACGTGGAGACCAATTTTGGATTTATCTATCCTCAACACTTATCTGGACATTCCCAAGTTCAAGATGTTGACGTTACAACAGCTTTTACCTCTGCTGGGCAAAGATCACTGGATGGTAACTTTAGATCTCAAGGAAGCTTACCTTCATGTGCCTATAAGACTAAGTTGCAGGAAGTATCTGCGTTTTCGAGCTGGAAATTCTCATTATCAGTTCTCTGCATTGCCCTTTGGCTTATCTACTGCGCCCAGAGTATTCACAAAGGTTCTGGCTCCAGTGATAGCTTACTTCAGGCTAAAAGGAATTCAAATCTATCCTTACTTGGACGACTGCCTGATTCTGGCTCAAGAAAAGGAAGACCTTCTACAGCATCTGGAATATGTTATAGCAGTGCTAAGATGCCTAGGGTATTCTGTGAACGAAATAAAGTCCAGTCTAGTACCCTCTCAAGACATGTGCTTTCTGGGTGTGAGACTGAATACAGCAGCCCAGATGGCCTTTTTAACCCCAGACAAACAAAAGAGTCTATCCCTTTACTTCCATCAACTATCTCATCAGTCCGTGCTGACTGCAAGGACAGTCCTTCAAGCATTAGGGTTCATGGCATCTTGTATTCTGGTGCTTCCCAATGCCAAACTGCATATGAGGAAGCTGCAATGGTATCTCAAAAATGTATGGACACAGCACTGCCAGGATTTGGACACTGTCATTCAAATAATACCTTGCCTTCAAAAAGAATTTTTGTGGTGGGCTCAGGAATGTCACCTAAACAAGGGACTCTCTGTGACCCGGCCAGAGGCGAGTCAGATTTTAACGACAGATGCCTCGGACATTGCTTGGGGAGCTCATCTAAATGGAAAGTGGATACAAGACAAGTGGCCTGCCAGACTACAACATCTACATATCAACATGAAGGAGATGTTAGCAGTCCAGTTTGCATTAATGGCTTTCAAGGAGTTACTTCTTCCAGGGCAGGTGTTGATTCTAACAGACAACACAACTGTCATGTGGTACATCAACAAACAAGGGGAACACATTCTTATCCTCTATGCAGGCAAGCAATGATTTTATGGGAGACTGCGCTCAGCTTGCAACTAACTCTTCAGGCAAGGTTTCTGCCGGAGCACAGAACTCCTTAGCAGATGTGTTAAGCAGACAAATCATGGATCCCCACAGTGGAAACTGGATCTTCATGTATTTCAGAAATTGACAGTGTCATGGGGAACTCCAGACATAGATCTGTTCGCTTCTCCACTAAACCACCAGCTGCCAAAGTTTTGCACAAAGGGGTTTCATCACACAGCTTGGAAAGTGGATGCTCTTTCTTTCAGTTGGAAAAATCTTCATGTGTATGCCTTTCCACCTCTGCCTCTTCTTCCAAAGGTGCTCTTAAAGGTCAGACAAGACAAGCCAAGGATGATTTTAATAGCTCCAGATTGGCCTCGCAACACTGGTACCCACTACTAAGGAGTCTGGTAAGGAAGCCTCCATGGCCTTTACCTTTGATTCCACATCTGTTATCTCAGAAGGACGGTCATCTGCTCAATGTCAAGCTTCACTCTCTTCATCTGACAGCCTGGCATATTCTGTGTTGAAACACAGCAGGTCTCAACTTCCTCAACAAGTTTTAAATGTGATTATGGAAGCTAGAAGACCTAGTACAAGGAAAGTGTACGCAGAAAAATGGAAGAGATTTTTATTTTGGAGTACAGCAAAGAATTTGGAGATTTCTGAGCCTAATTTGAGTGTGGCTCTTCAATATCTTACTGAGTTATTGGACAAAGGTTTGTCCTTCTCTTCCATTAAGATTCATGCTGCAGCAATTTCAGCTCACTATGATTGTGACCCACCATTGTTTTCGCATCCTTTGTTCAAGCAGTTTCTTAGAGGGGCAAAGAATATAAGACCCCCTCGTAGAGCTCCTACTCCTGCTTGGGATCTCAATTTTGTGTTGGAAAAACTTACTCTACAACCTTTTGAGCCTGCGGCTACTGCTGAATTGAAATACTTGTCATGGAAGACTGCTTTTCTGTTGGCTATTACTTCTGCAAGACGGGTGTCTGAGTTGCAGGCCCTTATGGCAGTAGAGCCCTTTTTGATTTTCCATAAGGATAGGGTATCATTACGTACTAATCCTTCCTTTATGCCTAAGGTGGTTTGTAGTGTGGCTTTAAACCAAACTATTCATTTGCCTACTTTTTATGCAGACCCCCAAAATAAAGGGGAAAAGATTTTGCACCCTTTAGATGTACACAGGCAATTGCGTTATTATTTAAGCAGGACTAAGGATTTTAGGCAGTCTCAGCAGTTGTTTGTTTCTTTTGCTTTGAGTTCGCAGGGCAAGCCTGTGTCAAAACAAACTATTTCTAGGTGGATTGGGTTTTGCATTGCATTTTGTTATTCCCATCATGGCAAGGAGATTCCAGCTGGGATTAGGCCTCATTCCACTAGGGCTACTGCCACTTCAACAGCATTTCTAAGGGGGGTGGCAACTAAGGATATTTTGGAGGCAGCTACTTGGAGTTCAGTACATACTTTCTCTAAGCATTATCACCTTCCTCTCTACTCTAAGTCTAGGGCTGGTTTTGCCACAGCTATTTTGCAAGGCATGTTGTCAGCTCCTGCTTCTTTATGATTTGCCAGCCTCCCTTACCTCTGCTTTGGGATTCTACCCAATAGTTAGGACTGCAGCAATGTGGAATGAAGAACATAGTACAGTTTTGTACCTACCATAAATGTAGATGTTCGAGGATCCACATTGCTGCAGTCCAATTTACCCTCCCTCCTTCCCCTCTGTGTTTAGGGGTGGTTGTGTAGGTGAGGTTATATGCTGATAATTTTGTATATATTGTACATATTTTTGGTGCAGGTATATTGGGCCTTGTCTTTTTAGGGTCTTCTGACATCTGGGGCAAGAAAAGACTGAGGATATGACGCCGGTCATGCGCATTAGTACCCTGACGTACTGACGTCAGTCTAATGCGCCCTGACCGACGTCAGCCATATACTTTGGTATTCGGGCCGACTGGACAGCGGACTACCCAATAGTTAGGACTGCAGCAATGTGGATCCTCGAACATCTACATTTATGGTAGGTACAAAACTGTACTTTTCCTCCCAGGTTTCTAACATAGCTAAAGAAGGCCTTATGATTGTCTTTTGAGTCTTTAGCTATTTTTCTCTCAAAATTTGCTTTGGATGATTTTATGAGAGCTCTTAGTTTTTTACTTATAGTGATCAAGGGTGTCTTACCTTTTAAGGATTTTGCTCTATCTTGTAGTAGCTTCCTCCTTTTGTTGTAGATTATTAATGTTAAATTGTGCTTTGACCATGCTGCTTTTTTTCCCTGTTACATACAGAAGCATTAGATGTGGCCTCAAAATGGCTATCTTTGTATGCTGTCTTGATGTCACCTCATCTCTGAGAAAGATCAAGACTCACTGTTGTATTTATTACTCGTTCTTTGCCAGAATTATTGTGACCTTTGAGTGAGATTGCAAGTAGAAAAATGTAGAATGCTTTTTCTGTTTTATTGCTTGAATACTATTAATATTTGTGTGTACATTTAGATTGGTGTTACTCTTTCTTGTCATGTTTACACTGCATGAGCAAGGGCATATGTTTAGAACTTTTTGGGTTTTGATGAGATGTACTAGACCTGCATTTTCCTTTCTTAAATTTTAATTCCATGGCAGAAGTGGGCACCATCATATGGGAAGGGCATATTTAAAGGTCATGAAACTGGTAGTGCTTCAGTCTTTGCCATGAGTCCTGTCCTCAATATCTGTGTTATACCCAATGGATGATATGTAAATTTATTGATAACTTACTTAAAATGTTTTATTAGTGTGTGATCGTTCCATTAGCTCTTGTTTACTTACCAATGTAATCATGAGCTTTCTAGTTTTCTTTTTTGATTTTAGTCCTTGTACTTTTACTTTCTTACACTTTTTTACTTTCCTGTTCCTTGTTTGTATTTGACTCTGTTTTTTGTATTGCATATTTTCTGAAGTGCCTTTGCTAATTAGAGAATTGCTGATGTCCTTCTATTCTTATGTTGCAGTATTCTCACATGTGGGATCCTCCGCCTCAGGCAACCTGAACGTCCCCAACTCATATAGAAAAGCTTAGCATGGCTGCTGTAAGGTGGGTAGGATGTCACACTCTGGAACCATAAACTGTGGGGCATAAATGTGATGTCCGCATGTACATACCTCAGAACTTCTCTGCCACAGTCGAACGTCAGCTTGCTCGTTCACCTCTGCACTTGTGACTACTGTAAAGATAAGTACCCTGTTGGGGGGGGACATCATCTTACTTTTTTGCTAAGCTTAGGTGGCTGTTTGAATTTTTCTTAGTGGATTCTGTCCATGTCATCTAGGAAGGAAAAATGTAAGTGTGGTAGGCAAATCCCGCACAAAGATAGCTACGACCTCTGGTTGTTTTGCTTAGCGTCATCCCACGATTATAAAGTGAGTACAGTCTGCCAGTTGTTTGTTCCTAAAACACTGCACAGCTGTCTCGCGGCTCTTAAGCTCTTTGTGGAAAACCAACGTCAGAAATGCCTAGCCCTCGGTATGGAAGCAGTCTGCAGAACATTTTAAAAATCTGCAAGCGAAAAGCAAGGAACTGTAGGTACTCTAGCATCTTCTAGTACCTCCAGGCCCCAAGTTCCATAGGAACTGCCCAGTCAAGCCTAGCTTTCCTCACCCCCTTCCTACAAACCAAGGAAAGTGCCAGGAGACCTTCATCCTGTAGGACCAGCTCCTGTCACACTACCTTGAGACAGCCCTTTCCTGACGGACCTAACATTGCATGGCTAATCACCCTTCATTATCTCCCCCTTTCTACCCGCCTCTCTCACTGTCTCCCCCTGTGGCAACAAATCATCTCGGGCAACTGGATTCTTTCAATTGTGGAAAAAGGGTATTTTATGACTTGGCAGGGAAGACCTTCTCCAAAAGGCATTCCCCTCCCTCCAGGAAACCAAATCCAGCTCATACCTCAGGTCATTCAGGATTTACTCGTTCAAGGAACAGTAGAGAGGATCTCTCCAGGACAAAAAAGTCAAGGTTTCTATTCCAGGCTGTTCCTGGTCCCCAAAAAGGATGACCCATGGAGACCCATTTTGGACCTGTCTCTTCTAAATCCCTTCCTGCATGTACCTTCTTTCCACATGCTATCCCTACAAACCTTTCTTCCACTTTTGACACCCAGTGCCTTCATGGCCACTTTGGACCTGAAGGAGGCATACCTTCACATCCTCATCCACCCAGACGTATGCAAATTCCTGCGTTTTGCTGTGCCATCCTCGCATTATCCGGTTACTGCCTTGCCATTTGGTTTATCTACAGCACCAAGAGTATTTACAGTGTGTGTATCCTTAATAGTAGCCATCTTCAGAACAAAAGGCATACAGATCTTCCCATACTTGGGACAACATCCTCATCCAGGCAGAAGAAGCAAGTACTCTACAGAGAGACCTCCGATTCACCATTTCCCTCCTAAGAAATGGGTTTCACAGTCCATCTACTCAAGTCCTCCCTTACACCTTCCAGAGACAAAATTTTCTTGGGTTGCAGAATAAAGATGACCAAAAAAGGTCACGTCTCTGACCACTTTCTTCCTAATGAACAGCATTTCAGCCAGGGAATTTCTTCTCCTACTAGGTCTGATGGGAGCCACTCTCCCCATGTCGCCCTTTGACAGACTACACATGAGGAAGTTCTAATGGTACTTAAATGTCTGTTCCTAGTGTGACCACCCTCCAGATTTTCAGGTGCCCTTCCTTCCCTGCCTGAAAAAGGAAATAAGGTGGTGGATTTAGCAAATTCACCTGAATCCAGGACTACCATTACAGCCCCTCAATGCAGTTCAACGCATGTACACAGATACCTCATATCTGGGATGGGGGTCCACTATGAATGGACTCAAGGTGCAGGCTCAGTGGGAGCCTTGCCTTCGGAAAAAACACATCAATATAAGGGAAATGACTGCACTTCTGTTCCCGAAGGCATTCCTCCCTTTCCTACATACAGGTCCCCTCCAAGTCTTCGCAGTCAACACTACAGTGCCATGGTACATCATGTCTTTATTACTCCATTGAAAGGTTAAGTTGTCAGATGTGTAAACATCGACACCTAAGCATCGAAACCTAAAAATCGTGAACGGCGATTCTTTCCTCTGGGAAAAAATTCTCTAGACCTTCGCGAAATAAAATAAACTTCTGAACCCAAACATACTGAGGGTCTGTGCCCCCCACACACCCCTTAACTAAATACATTGGGGAAAGGGCAACTCCCCGGTAACGGCCAAGCGAATTCTTTCCTGAGGAAATAATTCACATATGTGGCCATTCGCGATTTTAAAGTTTCAACGCTTAGGTGTCGATAATTAGGCATTCAACAACCTAAGCTGTTGAACATCTAATAGGAACCCGGTACATCAACAAGCAGGGCAGGAACAGGTCTTACGTACGTTGCAGGCTGGCCATACAAGCATGGGAGTTGGCCACTCAATCCAAGGTAACACTACAGGCAGTGTACATCCATCACAAGACAACGGTCAGGCAGATGCACTCAGCAGGTCATTGTCCCTCAATCACGAATGGATGTTACACAGAGATGTCTTCCTAGACATAGTTCACCAGTGGGGCACACCACAGATAGATCTGTTTGCCCCCCCCCAGCAACTAAAGCTATTCTGCTCAAGGTTCCACTCACTACAAGCCTGGGGAGTGGATGCCTTCTCAATTTCTTGGGAGGGGATTTTCCTATATGCATCTCCCCCTTCCCTGTAATACAGAAAGTCCAGCTGAAAATTCAGCGGGACAAGTCAATAATCTTGCTGGGACCCCCTATTGGTCAATGCAGCACTGGTTCCCCTTTCTTTTATCATTAGCCAAGGGCAGTTGTCACAAGTTGCCTCACAAGGTGGACCTCCTCACGCAGTAGAAGGGATCTCTCATCCACCCACATCTGCAAACCCTCATTCTTATCCTGTGGCTGATAAACTTCTGATCCCTTTCAGACACTTTTACTCAGTGGACATGCTGTCTGTCCTGCAGGAGGCCAGGAAACCTACTACTAGAAGATCCTATTTATCAAAATGGGAAAAAGTTCTCTACCTGGTGTCTTCAAAGGCAACTAGACCCCTTTCAGGTGGATATATCTCTAGTTTTGGCCTGTGTGTGTGAGCTCCTAAAGTGTGAATTTTCATATTCTTCACTGAAAGTCCATCTGTTAGCTGTTTCAGCCTGTTTACCTCTCGATCCACCCCTGTTATCCAGGTTAGAGGTGAAGCTCTTTCTCAAGGAAGTCCTGCACATCAGACTACCAAGGAAACTCATTCCCCCTCCTTGGGACTTGAATTTCGTTCTTTAGAAACTTACCACTACCCCCTTTGAAGCAGCAGCTTCTGCCACATTAAAGATGTGCACCTGGAAAACTGTTTTGCTTGTAGCTCTTACATCAGCCAGAAGAGTGTCAGAACTACAAGCACTCGTGGGTTCTCCACCTTACCTCGTTTTATAGAAGGACAGGGGCTGTCTTCGCACTAACCCTTCCTTCATGCCCAAAGTGGGCAATGAACTGTCACCTTACCTCGTTTTACAGAAGGACAGGGGCTGTCTTCGCACTAACCCTTCCTTCATGCCCAAAGTGGTCAATGAACTGTCACTTAACCAATCTATCCATTTACCCACCTTCTTTCCCTCGTCACAGAATGACAGTGAGAGAGTGCTCCATTCCCTAGATTTTCACAGGCAACTGAGATTCTACCTGGAGAAGACTAAGGACATCAGAAAGTTCAACCAGCTCTTTGTATCTTTTTCACCCCAAGTCCCTGGGAAATGTTGTATCCAAACAGACCATATCCTCCTGGATCTCCAAAACTATATCCTTCTGCTACTCGTTCCACGGTAAAGGTTTACCCCACACTGTGAGAACCCACTCTACCAGGGCAGTGGCCTCCTCAGAGGCCTTCCTGAAAGGCCCTGATACAGCCACCATCCTAGAGGCAGCCACATGGTCCTCTGTTCACACTTACACTAGACAGTATAAATCAGACAGTATCTCTAGAGCTAGGGCAGGATATGTAAAAGGCGTCCTCCATGGATTCTTGGAGACTGCTGCTACTTCCTCCACCCATTTATCTGGCTGAGCTTTTGTACTCTCCCACATGTGAGAATGCTGCATCATGAGAATAGAAGGACATAGATTAGTTGTGTAAAATCTTACCATAACCATAGGTGTCCTTCTCTTACATGTTGCAGTATTCCTTTCCCACCTCCTACCCCATAGGACTTTTTTCCTTTCTGGATGGCATCTTTTCAGCTTTCTTTAGACTATTGTCTGACTGGGCGTTCAGTTCTGAGGTCTGTGGGTGCGGTTGTCACATTTATGGCCCACGGTTTATGGTCCTAGTGTGTGATGTCCCACTAACCTTACAGCAGCTGGGCTAAGCTTTTGTATATGAGTTGGACATTTGGGTCACCTGAGGCAGAGGATCCCACATGTGAGAATACTGCAACATGGAAGAGAAGGACATCTATGGTTATGGTTAAGATTTTACACAACTAATCTTTGTCTTAGATTAGTTTTCTTTCTTGGTTTCGAACTTTTTATACGTTCATAGGTTCATACTAGGCTATCTGCCCAAGGGCATTTATAAGCCTAGCCCATAGTTATTTGGCTTTCACCACCCCTTTAGTTTGAATAAAACTATGCCTATTATTTTGCTGTGCCTCTGTCAAGCAGTGACACTGAAGTAATCCCTGGGGTATATCTGCGATCCCCCATCCATTGGTCAAGATTCCTCTTGAACAAGGCCAGCGAGGTGCTTTGCCTCACATGTACCGGGATTTTGTTCCACAGCATAGGGAGTCTCTGGGTGATGAATCTGTGCCTCCAGCATGTTCTATTAATAACCGTGTCAAGGTTTAAGTCTCCCGCCCTTGTGGTTCTGAGGGATCTAGATTTTTTGAGGTGAAGCATATTCATCAAATCAGGGTTTGACATGGCCTTATATGTCAGGCACAGGTCACCTCTGAGCAAGCGGTATGAGACTGAATAGAGCTGGAGTTCTTTCAGTCGGGCAGCATAAGACATATTTTTGAGACCCTTTATCCTTTTGGTGAGGAACTTTTGGGGCCTTTCCAGCTGCTGCAGGTGTCTGGTCAGATACATTCCGAATGGGACATTGTACTCAATCATAGGTCTAATGAGTGATGAGTACAGGGGGGCAATGACCTCCCTTGATCTAGATGTGAATCCCTTCATGATCAGGTGGGCAATGTAGAAGGTTTTCCTAACTACTTTAGCAACATGAGTGTCAAGCGAAGGCTACTGTCAACCTGGGTCCCCAGATCCCTGATGACTTCTTCTGTGCTCAGTGGATTGCCACCTATATGGTAGCTAGGGGTAACCTTGTTTTTCCCGAAGGGTATGACTATGCATTTCTTGGCATTTAACTTTAGGCCATGGCTCTGGCACCAGTTATCCGTTTCTGTGAGGCCCTTCTGAAGGATATCTGTGTCAGATGTGTTTTCGACTATGGCGCCCAGTTTGCAGTCATCTGCAAACTTTGTCAGCCATAACCCTCCTGTGTTTGCTTGTACTTCAGAAAAGTAGATGCCGAACAAGAGTGGACCCAGGACTGAGCCCTGTGGGACACCACTTGTGACTGGCTTTGAGTCTGACATGGCTCCAGCAACTCTGACCCTGTGGGTTCTGTCACTTAGCCAGTTTGCAACCCATCTTGTGATGTATGGGTTTACATTCAAGCTGATGAGTTTTTTGATGATACCTGAGTGGGGTATTGTGTCGAAGCCTTTGTCAGGTCAAGGTAGGCTGTATGGACTGCCTTTCCCTCATCAATGGCCTTGGTGACTGTCTCGAAAAAGTCAACCAAGTTTAAAAGGCATGATCTGCCTTTGACAAAGCCAAACTGGGTTGGATCCAAAGTCTGCAAGTTCCCTATGTCTTTATTTATGAGTTCCATTATGATCCTCTCCATGGCTTTGCAGATAAGGCTTGTCAAGCTAATGGGACGGTAATTTCCAGGGTCGGTGGAGGCACCGCCCTTGTGAAGTGGGACCACAGTCGCCGTGCGCCACTCCTTGGTCGTATCCTGAGGTGAGGCTAAGATTAAACAGCTGTCCTAACTGCGGGTTTAATTCCTCATTGAGTTCATGGAGCACACAGCCGGGGACACCATCCGGTCCCATGGATGCTGTGTTTTTTGCTTTGGAGAGCAGTTCTCACCTGGGCGTTGGAGATGTTTGGGGGGCTACAATCCTCTGGTATAGACATCTCTCCTTTTGGGGAGAAGTTTGCACTGAACCTGTCAGCCAGTATGTTGGCAATGTGTGTAGGTTTAGTAATCTTCACATCATTTTGAACTAATTCTGAGCATATCTGGGAGTTTCCTCCTAGGTTTCTAACATAGCTAAAGAAGGCCTTATGATTGTCTTTTGAATCCTTGGCGATTTTTCTCTCAAAATTTGCCTTGGATGATTTTATGAGAGCTCTTAGTTTTTACTTATAATGATCAAAGGTGTCTTACCTTTCAAGGATTTTGCTCTATCTTGTAGTAGCTTCCTCCTTTTGTTGTAGAGCTTGTTTATGGCTGGGGTCCACCAGACTGGACGCTTGCCTTTGGTACAAAGAGTCTTAGTTTTGTTTGGGATTGCCTGATCCATGCAGTCCTGTAGGTGCTGGTAGAAGGCATTTGTAAGTGATTCAGCGGTTTGAGTAATGTTTACCACTGGCTCAGGGGCCTTAAAGGAGACCACACTAGTTTTTAGAAGTGTGAAGTCGGCTTTTGAGAAGTTTTTCACTGTGGTCTTTTTATTTCAGGTGGGGGGATGAGGACCTCCAGCGAGATTAGTTTATGATCTGATCTCACCAGTGAGGGGTATACTTCCGGTGTTGAACATTGTGATCCCATGTTCGTGATGATGAGATCAAGTATGTTTTCTCCTCTTGTGGGGATGGTGACTAGTTGTTCCATGGCATTTGAGTTTATGAACTCCAGGAACCTTTGGGCTAGAGTGTTTGGGCTTGAGTAGTGTTCCCAGTCTATATTAGGGTAGTTGAAGTCACCTAGTATGATGGTGTTTGGAGATACATTTATCCCTCCATTGTTTTCAGGAAGGCCATGTGAGGTTCCTGAGTTTGAGAGGGTGGCCTGTAACATGCTACAAATTGCAGAGCAGTCTTGCCTATGGTTAATTGCACCTGGATGGTCTCCGATGCATCGTGCGTTGCCACCAACCTTGAGGTGTGGGTGTCCTTTATGAATATGGACACCCCTCCTTTCTTGGTGTTGTCCGGATTTTGGGGCGGGCATGATATGAGGTGAAACCTGCTAGTGCTGGGGTGCTCTCAGGAGCCTTGAACCAGGTTTCTGTCACAGCACAGACATCGATGTTCTCCATACTGAGAAGGGCCTCGAGTGCGTGCATCTTGAGATTGAGACTTCTGGCATTGAGCAGCATTACCCTTAGTTTTTACTTTTTGTGTTCTAGGGTGGTAGGTTTAGAATTTGAGCCTTGCCTAAAAAAGGCACTATGGGGGTGGCAAGAGCCTTTGCCAATATCCGGAAGCCTAGGGGTGACAGGTGCAAGCCGTCCCTGCTTTTGAATCTAATGATGGCAGTAGATGTGTAGTTACTCTGCTGTAGAACTGTAGATTCAAATCAGTTTCCCGAAGACTTGTGCTTTCTTCAGGCTGCAAGACATACAAGCTTGACCCACAGTTTTTTCAATTCAGCTTCTCGACTGGTAGGCATGAAGCTACTGTTATAAATGTTACTTTGCAAAGCCGGAGGTCATTCTTATTTTATATAAAAAAGAAGTATTAACTATTTATCCCTTGATTTTGTTTCTCTGTCAGATGGTTTATATGGTTATGGCTTTCCCAAACAGGAGTTTGGGTAACACTTGACAGTTTTCTTTTCATAAGTTTAAGCTGTAGCATAACCTATTAGGAAAATAAGTTAGGTGAGCAAGGTAGAACAGCAGGATGATAAAGAATCACCTTGCAGTTTCTCTTGATGTGTGTATTTCTCATTTTAATATCTAAATGTCCAGGGGTTTTAATGCCATGGCAGGAATGGATGCCATTTTTGTCAGGGCACACATGAAGTTTGCATAATCAGTACTGGGTCATTTGACATTTGCCTTGAGTGCTTTTTTCAGTGCATACTACTGAAATGCTTCTTTCCATACTTCTTGTGGAGTTACCTTTATGGGCAGCATATTTAAATATGATTCAAAATTTTCAGTCCAGTTTTTGTTATCCGATGCATTCCTCACCTTTGGAGTAAACTCCCTTTGCACAGCAAACAAAATGCCTTCCTGACTGCCTTCAAAGGTAGCCTCAGTGACTGCATGGATAATTGTAAATTTACACTTGGCATACATGCAAATTAGCTTCTCTTTGGGGACTCGTCTAACCTTGTCAACAGCATGGGTGATGTGCTTAAGCTTCTGGGCTGCTTTGCAGCTGTTACGTTAGTGTAAACCTATGAACTATTTGCGTTCTGTCTTCCAGATCACTCTAGTTTATGTTTGATTGCCTTGAAGTTTCAGAATTTTGTCTTTGTACACAGACCAATAGTCTGTAGGAAGATTGATTTAATTGAGAAAAGTTACCGTTGTCATCCCCCCCCCCCCCCCCCAGAAGTACAGTGTTTGATTTTCATTATTTTGCTTTAACAGGTAATATTGGTTAATATCGGATGATCATTAGCTTATTTTATGTATTACTTTGAGACTCCTTTGCTTTGCTTCTCAGCTACTTGTATTTTCTCTGTTTAGCTTTGTCTCTGACATTTGCAAATACTAGTTTTAACGAGTAATTTTCTGTAATTCAGTGGATTGTCACATTTGATGCCCTGGGACATGGACCCTCAAATATTTTTTTAACCAATTTGGTCTCTAAGTAAGCATTGTTATTCTCATGTAACACCACACTGAACTTTAAGGCCTCTGGATATGCTACTTTACAGCAGTCTTGCCACACTGAGAATATAATATAGGGTCTGATAGAATTCTTTACTTATTGCCAGTCTGTGTTTGGAAGGGCATTAAATGTACATTTCATATTTTTGTGGGATGTTTAGACATGGCTTTGGTGCTTTTGAATTTCTGCAGTTTATTTTCAGTGAAATTCTAAAGAATTTGTAAAAAGCTTTTTCTGAGTATTCTTGGCAACGAGATAGGGAGACTGTTGAATTTTTAGAGTTCATAACATTACAACGTTCATCATATTAAGTGTATTCCTGTGAAAAACACGTTTGGTCATTTTTATGAATTATAACTTTTAAGAACTTTAAAGTAGATCTCGGAATCTGTAGTGAAGAGGAAGATTGGCATATATGAGAAACATATCTCTTCTTTTGGTCGAGTTGAACATTGGAGGTTCCCAGCAAGATCTCTGAATCCCTTAATGATTCCAATAGAGGCACCCATCAGAACTGGAGCTAATTTGTCATTTTTCCTTTGCAGGCCTTTGATGCCATCTAGCTGGCAATGGTGCCTTTTCCATGATCATTCTTCATTTGATCACTGCTGCAGTAGCCTAAGCTATATGGGATATGTCCTGCCAAGGATAAAACAGCAGACCAGTTTCCAAGACTTAAGGGGACCTTCCATGAGCCCAAACAGTCGGCCAGCTTAAGATGAGCTATGTAAGTCAGGTTTGAGTACCAAGCCTTTCACATTCCTAATGCCAAAGAGTGAGCTACTGTGCAGGCTTTTGAGGATAGACTGTTTTTCCATTGCTGAGCAGAAAAGTTTGCTTTGGGGGAAAAAGCTTTCTACTTTATTTTTTTGTAACTAAAGATGGATTTTTTGCAAAATATTTATATTTTAGCTTGGAAAGAAGTGTGTTTATTCACTGTCTTGTGACTTTTGTTCACTTTTAAATATAGCATCACTTTTTTTACTTTTGTGGTAAAAAGTGTTTTAACATTTTTCTGTGGAAAACCTGGTGTTTGTTTTAGTTTTTGGGGCTGTTTTAAAGCCCCTTTTTTGCTATGTTTTTTGGGGGGGTCTTTTTACAACTTGTTTTGCCAACGATTGCTGCTAATTTTCCCAAGAAATTGGCACCTTTTTTGGCTGAAGCCATGGAACAACTTGCCCGTTCCACACTTGTACCTTTTACCAGCCACAAATAGAGAAGGCTGTCAAGCAGCCTTTGCCACTACAGCTGGTGATATATTTTGTCTCGGACCCAGGTAGGTGACTGCAGTGGCCAAAGCTGGTTCCACATCTGTTTCTTTTGGTCCTGCTGGTACAGGCCCTACAGCCACTATGTACTTTGGGAGTTAGACACATCATCTGCAGCTGCTGTTGTGCCCTTGTTGGGCGGGGAGAGCCACTCTAGTTGGACCTGAAAGAAGGAGTAGGGAATACCTCCCTGCTTAGCCAGAAAGCTGTGCCCATCCCTAGGGAGGTGATTGCTGGCTTTTCTGGGTCTGTTTCTATAGGAGTTCCTTTGAAAAAGAAACAAAAAATTAAGCATGCTACCACTCTGATACTGAACAAGAATAATTTATTGGGCTTAGCTTGGGGTTTAGTGTCGGCTCTTACATGGCTGGCTGTGTTAAAAATGGATCCTTTTCCTGAAGAGATTCACAAGTTTGAACTTCAAAAGGAGTGTGAAGGAACAGATGATGTAATATATTCACAAATTTCTGATTTCAGATTCTGAGTGACTTTGACTTTGAGTGTGGCTTTGAATAGTCCCTGTGAAGGATTCTTTTTGAGATAATTTCCAAAATTAATCCGTTATTTCAGTAGGAAAACAGTGATGTTTTTAATCTCTTAGAAAAATGATTTATTACAACTGGAATTTCCTGTACCCCTGCCTATTCCTCCTGTTCTTTCTGCTTTTGGAGAATGTTTTTGTCATAGCCTTCAATTAACCTGATAGTCGGCCTGCCCCCCCACCCCTCCCAAAAAAAAGCAGATTATATAAAGGTTCCTTAGTCTTTTGGTGTATATATATGCTTACCCCCAGAGCTGACCTAGCAACTACAGCTTTAATAAACTCAGCTGCTGCTTGTAAGCATTTTTTTAATACTAATTTCTCTCCTTCTAAGGATGGGAAGGCTTGTAATAAGTTTGTGGGGGGTGTATGCTTCTGTTACTCTTGCTTTTGAAATTCTCAACTGTCAAGATTGTATGTTGAAGTTTTTCTTGCCTACTTGTGAGAATGTGAGGAATATTTTGACATCTGATGTCTCTTGTGAGGAAAAATCTGCCGTGTGTAATTTTGTTTTCTGCTGTTTCTTAAGTTGCTGCCCACTGTTTAAAATGTGCATATGACTCCGCCAATATAACTTTCAGGGCTGCTACCACTGGAACTGTTAAAAGGAAGTTAGACTGTCTGCATTCACAAACCTCTCAGAGGTTGCCAAAAAGTCAACTTAAGTTTTTTCTTGGATAGAGAACTAAATCTTGGGCCTTCTGCTGCACAGATCATTAGTGTAATGAGAGGGAGAAGCTGATTCAAAGGATCTCTGATTTTTATTCTAAACCTCTTCCTCCTCCAAGTTTACAAAGGGATTCTGCACTCCTCGTCTTACTTCAGTAAAAAATAAAATAAACAACCCCAGCAATCTGCAGATAAGCAGACATTTGAAGAAGAGTGGCAGGGTGGTTCCAGAAAGAAAGCAACCCCCCCCCCAACAAAGGACAGTATAATAAGTCAAATGACTATATGAGGGACATGTTATATTGTCCTATCTCGCCTTCATTCTAGTTGGATGGGTTCGGAGCCGATCCTTGGCTTTGACTCAGCCAAATACACTAGCTCGAAGTCTCTAACTTGGCTCGTGGCTGAATAGGTATCCCGTCATGCAGTGGTATAATTCCCCAGATCTCGTTTGCCTCTTTACGGGTTCGGATGCTCTCTCCTTGGCTGTGGCTAAGTTTCTTTAAAGCTTCATATTTTTTTCTTGTATTTGGCTGTAATAATACTTAGCTTAGCTTTAGTGATTTAGATAGTTTTTCCTCTGTGGTTCATAGGTAGGTACTAGGCTATCTTCCCGAAGGCATTTATAAGCCTAGCCAGAATGTGTTGGCTTTCGCCACCCCCCTAGATTAGTTCCCTGTGCCTCTGTCCAGCGGAGCCACTGAAGTGGTCCCTGGGGTAAACTTAGTTTCCCCATCCACTCGTCAAGGATTCTTTTGAAGAGCGTTAGTGAGGAGCTCTGCCTAATGTAAATTGGAATCTTTTTCCAAAGCATGGGAAGTCTCTGGGACAGGAATCTATCCCTCCAGCGCATCCTATTTATTGTTGTGGTGAGGTTTAGATCCCTACAGCATGTGGTTCAAGGGGATAAGGTTTTCTTTAGGTGGAGCATGTCCATCAATTCTGGGTTGGACATGGCCTTGTAGGTCAGGCAGATATCACCTCTGAGTAGGCGGTATGCAACAGAGTACAGCTGGAGTTTCTTCAGTTGAGCTGCATAGGGCATCTATTTGAGGCCAGTGATCCTCTTGATGAGGTACTTCTGTGGTCTTTCCAGCTGTTGCAGGTGTCTTGTAAGGTGCATCCCAAATGGGGCGTTGCACTCTGTGATGGGTCTGATGAGTAGAGGGGCACAATGACCTCTTTTGATATGGATGCAAACCCTTTTGTGATTAGGTGGGCCACGTAGAAGGATTTTCTAACTACTTTGGCAATGTGATTATCAAAGGTGAGATTACTATCTACTTGGGTCCCCAGATCCCTTATTAAGTCTTCTGTATTTAGGGGGCTACCACCTATGTGGTAGTTTGTGGGTACTTTATTTTTTCCAAAGGGGATGACTGTGCATTTTTTGACATTTAGCCTGAGGCCATGATTTTGATACCAGGTATCCGTCTCAGTGAGACCCTTTTGGAGGATGTCTGTGTCAGCTGGAGAGTCAGTTATAGCCCCAAGTTTGCAGTTGTCTGCGAACTTGGTCAGCCATAGTCCTCCTGTGCTTGCCTGTACCTCTGAGAAGTATATGCCGAACAGGAGGGATCCTAGGACTGAGCCCTGAGGAATGCCACTTGTAACCAGTTTAGAGTCGGACCTAGGTCCCGCAGCTCTCGCCATGTGGGTTCTGTCCATGAGCCAGTTGGCAACCCATCTTGTGACGTAGGGGTTTATGTTCAGGCTGGTGAGCTTGTCTATAATACCAGAATGGGGAATGGTGTTGAAGGCCTTAGAGAGGTCTAGGTAGGCTGTGTACCACCTTTCCCCTGTCTATAGCCTTGGTAACTGTCTCAAAGAAGTCCACCAGGTTTAGGAGGCATGATCTGCCCTTAACAAAGCCAAACTGGGTAGGGTCCAGTGTTTGAAGGTTCCCAATGTCTCTGCTAATGAGTTCCATGATGATGCGCTCCATAGCCTTGCAGACCAAGCTAGTCAGGCTTATAGGGCATTAGTTCCTGTGGTCAGTTGTGGCTCCAACTTTGTGGAGTGGAGTAACCGTTGCTGTGCGCCACTCTATAGGTACGTAGCCTGTGGAGAGGCTGAGTTTGAACAGTGTGTTTAGGTGTGGGGTTAGTTAGTCTTTGAGCTCGTGTAGGACTCAGCCTGGGACACCGTCCGGTCCCATTGATGCTGTGTTTTTGGCTTTGGAGAGGGCTGTTTTAACCTGAGTGTCTGTCATTTCAAGGACTCTACATTCTTCTGGTATGGTTATGTGCCCTCTTGGGGGTGAGAGGGGGTGAAGTTTGCGCTGAACCTGTCTGCCAGGATGTTGGCAATATCAGTCGGTTCAGTGTATTTTGTGCCATTCTGCACCAACTCTGAGTAGATCTGAGCATTGCCACTTAGATTCTTGACATAGCTAAAGAATGCGTTGTGGTTATCTTTGGAGTTCTTGGCAGTTTTTTTACAAAGCTCGCCTTGGATGGTTTTATAAGGGATCGTAGTTTCTTGCTGGTACTGATCAGGGATGTCTTCCCTTCTTGGGATTTTATTTATTTATTTTTTTCTGTACTAGATGTTCATCATGTTACCCTGCTGCAGTCATCACACTTGGGTTATCCTGTCGTCAGGCGGTCCCGCAGTCAGCCTGAATTCCAAAGTCTTGGTCCGGCGTCGGTTGCTGTCACTTCTTCCCTGACGTCAGTGCGCCAGGGGTATATAGGATGCATCAGACGCCATTTTCTTCAGTCTTTCTTGCCGTGCGGTGCCCGAAGCAGAAGCAGTTTGTAAGTGCCGGTCAGCCGACTCCTGAGATTTTCAAAGTCGAATTTCAGATCCAAAGTCTTTAATAAAGCCAAGTACCCCGTTGGGGAAACTTTTCTTGCCTCAGACCGATGTCAGAAAAAGTTAACAATTGTATTTCTTGTGGGAAGCAAATACCTCATAAGGATTTTCATTCTTATTGCATACCTTGCCTAGGCCCAGACCACGACATCACTGGCTGTCGCTTTTGTGCTAGGTTCAATAAGCGAACTATAAAACGGCGCTTTGATTTCGCACGGCACTACTTTGGTAGAAAATTTAATTACACTATGCCGTTGGAGCAACCGACTACCGGCGTGCACGAAAAACGCAAATATAAGGACAGGCAGCTTAGATCCAAGCCAGACTCCGAGGCCTCAGTTGGGCCAGTCACCGGTTCACCGGTTTTCAGTGAGGCGCCTACGCAGCCCCTGGCTACCACAGAATTGGAACCCCAGACCGCTTCGGATTCTCTGGCGGAGAGTTCTAGGCCGATGCAGCCATTTCCTTTAGGCCCTACCGATGACATTGCAGAACGAGAAACCGGTGCTGCAGAAACACCTTCGGTTTCTGAAGGCGTCTTCAGACCGACGCTCACCATAAAACCGAATCCTAAGCTTAAGACTTCTCTTAAACCAAAAAAGACTGCGCTTCAGTCTCCAGCTCAAGGCCCCATGCCTAAGAAACAGATGCTTAAAATGGCTGAAGACTTGATTTCTTTAATCAGGGGTTCCCAAACCCCACCCGACAAAAGGCCTAGACAAGAGGAAGATTATGCCTCATCTGATCAAGTATCCATTTCCTCAGGCTCCTCTGATGAACAAGATTACTCCTTTCCCCCTTATGAAGATTCTGATGCTGAGGATTCCATTCCCTCAGCTTCTCCCTCTGAAGATTATTCCTTTGAGGAAACCTTACATACCATGAGGGAACATTTCCACTCGGAAGGTCAGGACTACTCTGACTCAAAGAAAAAGCTCAGAGAGTTTCTTTTACTTCCCCAGCACAGACCACTTGCTATCCCCCCAGTTTTAGACATTGTGGATGATGTTTACTTAGAATCTAGTTTAAATACAGATTCACTGCCTCCTGCTCCAGCCAAACCAGATAGATATTATAGAGTACCTGACTCCCACAAATTCCTTTATAAAAGCCCTGATGCTGACCCAGAGACTATCTCCCAGGGTCCCAAAGGGGCTAAGACTTCTATGGCAAAAAATCCGGTACCCTCTGAAAGGAACTTCAGAGCACTGGACTGGTGGGGTAAGAAGGTTTACACCTCAGCCACTCTAGCTATGAGAGCACTAAATTGTCAATTTCACATGCTTAAATACCAGCAATTTCTAATGTCTCAAAACAAAAGATGAGCACACACTCTCAACAGTTTGAATTGAAGGAAATGCAGGATCTGTTGCATGCAGCTGAACAGGTGGGAAAACATACTTTACAATGTGGATTTGATTCCTTGGAAGCTTCCTGTAGAGCAGCTGTTACTGGGTCTGTTATACGTAGGCATGCTTGGTTAAAGGAAAAAACTCTGCCTGATCATGTTAAAGCAAAGTTACTAGATGCTCCCTTACAGCAGGATGTCCTATTTGGGGTTAAAGCAGAAGAAGTCTTAAAGAAAATGGAGGATAAGGCGAAATCTATGCAGACGGTCAAAGATTTCTTACAGGTTCAGCCCCCTCGCTTCAGCAGAAATTGGCCAACAAAAAATTGGTTCTTTCCAGGTACTGACAGACCACAGAGGGGTAAATACAGACTCCCAAGAGGCAGAGGACAAGCACAAACCCATTACAAACTTCGACAATGGGGCACTGCAACACTAAAGGGAGGAGAAGACAGGCCCCAAACTACTAGAAGGCAAGCACAATGACTTAAATCTCATACTGTCAAGTAAAACTCTCTTGGTAGCTCCCTTGGGAGGAAAATTAGCACTTTTTACAGACAACTGGCGCATTATCACAAAGGACAAATGGGTCCTAGACATTATTTCACAAGGATAAAGATTCCATTTCCACACCTTGCCAACAATAAGAGGAATGCCAAACCTGCCACAAAATCAATGGGCAGAGGCACAAAAACAAATTACACCTCTCATGGACATGAGAGCTATTCAACTGGTACCTACACGGGAGCAAGGCCAAGGATTTTACTCAAGGCTCTTTCTTGTCCCCAGAAAGGACAATGCTTGGAGACCCATTCTGGACCTTTCAATTATAAACACCTTCTTACAAGTACCCAAATTCAAGATGCTAACACTACAGCAGCTTCTTCCCATGTTGGGCAAGAAAGCATGGCTAGTAACGTTGGACCTCAAGGAGGCATACCTGCATGTCCCTGTCAGACAGAATTGCAGAAGATACCTCCGTTTCATTGCATGTTCAACCCATTACCAATTCTCTGCACTGCCCTTTGGTTTATCCACTGCGCCCAGGGTCTTCACAAAATGCCTGGCACCAGTAATTGCATACTGCAGATAAAGAGGAATTCAAATATACCCATACTTGGACGACTGCCTCATTCAAGCAGAAAGCAAGGACATCCTCTTACAACATCTGGCTTTTGTAAAAGACCTTCTAAGTTGTCTAGGGCACACAGTATACGAAAAGAAATCAAAACTAGTACCCTCAGAAAATATGACATTCCTGGGTGCCAGCTTGAATACAATGGCCCAGATGGCTTACCTGACGCCAGACAAACAACTACAACTGACTCAATACTTCAAAACAATGGCAACAAAAACCCAACTCCCTGCAAGAAAAATTCTGCAGGCCTTGGGCTTCATGGCATCTTGCATACTACTAATACCATTTGCAAAGCTGCATATGAGGAAATTACAGTGGTACCTAAAAAGCGAATGGACTCAACACAGCCACAGCTTGGACACAATGATATCTCTCATTCCCTGCCTTCAGCAAGAGTTTCTATGGTGGTCACAGGCATGTCACCTCAACAAGGGTCAGCCTTTTACCTTGCCCCCGGCCAGGCAAACTATGACAACAGATGCATCGGACTATGCCTGGGGGGCACACATGGCAGGACGATGCGTTCAAGGCATATGGACTGCAGAGCAAAGGAATCTGCACATCAATCAAAAAGAAATGCTAGCTGTACAGAATGCCCTGACAGCCTTCAAGGACCTCTTACATCCAGGACAGCTTACAATAAGGACGGACAACACCACAGTAATGTGGTACATAAACAAACAAGGGGGTACACACTCCTACCCTCTATGCAGGCAAGCAGTGACCTTGTGGAACACAGCACTGGCTTACCAAGTTCAGCTACAAGCTCAATTCCTGCCAGGAAAAAAGAACACATTGGCAGACGACCTAAGCAGAAACATCATTGATCCCCATGAGTGGAAATTGGATCCACAAGTATTTGCAATAATAACTCAAAAATGGGGGCACCCAGACATACACCTGTTTGCCAGCCCCCAAAACTATCAGCTAACAGAATTTTGTACAAGGACGTTTCACCATCAAGCTTGGAAAGTGGACGCACTCTCATTCAGTTGGAAAAACCTGACAGTATATGCCTTCCCTCCATTACCCCTTCTCACAAAGGTGCTGCTGAAAGTCAGGATGGAGAGACCCAGAGTGATACTCATAGCCCCAGACTGGCCACGCCAGCAGTGGTACCCACTACTAAGGAATATGACCCAGGACCCACCTTGGATTTTACCACAAATTACTCATTTGCTCACACAGCAAGACAGTCAGATTCTCCACAGCCAGCTCAAAACCTTAAATTTGGCTGCATGGCAAATCACCTAAGCAACCAGCCAACTCCTCTTCCTCAAGCTGTTATGGATGTTATTCTGGAAGCCAGGAGGCCCAGCACCAGGAAGGCCTACTTGGACAAATGGAAAGGGTTTTGCACCTGGAACCAATCTAACGGCCAAAATACCCTTCAGCCACACATATACCTCAGATTCTACAGGACGTAACTGAGATGTTACACAAAGGACTTTCTTTTTCATCTATTAAAATCCACGCCTCAGATATTTCAGCCCACTGCAACACGGATCCTCTCTTATTTTCACATCCGCTTCTAAGGCAGTTTCTCAGAGGGGCCAAAAACATTAGGCCTCCCAGGAGAGCACCTACACCAACCTGGGACCTCAATTTTGTTCTGGAAAAACTTACGCTACCACCTTTTGAACCAGCTTTCTCAGCTGACTTAAAGTTTATGTCATGGAAGACTGCCCTGCTGCTAACAATAACTTCAGCCAGAAGAGTCTCAGAGCTTCAGGCACTAATGGCAGTAGAGCCTTTCCTCATTTTTCATCAAGACAGAGTTTCTCTACGAACTAACCCCTCCTTTATGCCTAAGGTGGTATCCAGTGTGGCTCTAAATCAAACCATCCATTTACCCACCTTCTTTCCAAATCCACAGAACAAAGGAGAAAGACTCCTGCACTCCTTGGACATTCACAGACAACTACGTTACTACTTGCATAAAACTAAGGTTTTCAGAAAATCTGACCAGCTCTTTGTATCCTTTGCTGCAGCTTCACAAGGGAAGGCTATATCAAAACAGACCATTTCCAAATGGATAGGACATTGCATTCGTTTTTGCTACACCCACCATGGAAAACCAGATGTTCTTCATTCCACATTGCTGCAGTCCTAACCATTGGGGTAGTCCGCTGTCCCAGTCGGCCCGAATACCAAAGTATATGGCTGACGTCGGTCAAGGCGCATTAGACTGACGTCAGTACGTCAGGGTACTAATGCGCATGACCGACGTCATATCCTTAGTCTTTTTTGCCGCATGGTCCGATGCAGAAGCAGTTTTGCGAGTGCAGGTTGGCGTTCTGAAATTTTCTGAAGTCGGAGTTTCAGACCGAATCAAAGTTGGCTAAGTACCCCGTTGGGGAATATTTTGGTTTTTCTTGCCTCAGTATTTAACCGGATGTCAGAAAAAGTGAATAACTGTATTTCTTGTGGGAAACAGATACCTCATAGGGATTACCATACCTTGTGTATACCTTGTTTAGGGCCTGAGCACGACGTTGTTGGATGCCGCTCTTGTGCTAGATTTAACAAACGCACTATTAAGAGAAGGTTAGACTGTGCCAGGTTAGTTTTGGGAAGCGTTGTAATTATAAAATGCCGCCGGATGCTCCGGCGCCCGCGATCAAAAGCGCAAGGACAAAGCAGCAAAGCCTAGGGTGGAAGAACCGCAGTCCCGGACGTCGGTTCTTTAGAAGGCTCTGTGGAGCCGGAGGTTTTACCAGGAGTTTCTTTAGAGTCTCAGGGAGAGACTTTACTGTTACAGGATGTGTCCTCTCAGGAGGTAGGCCAGGCTGAAGGGGCTTCTCAGGTGGCTGTTCTTCCCTCTCTTCCTAAGGTGGTTAGAGCCTCCCTTCTGTTTCCAAGGCTTCTTTGAGAGGCAGGCCAGGTTTAACTTCAGTGGGGTTTCTCCTAGCTCTTCAGGATCTTTGCCTAAGAAACATATGCTTAAAATGGCAGAGGATTTGATTACTATGATTAGAGGCTCTATGCCCCCTCCTGATAAGAGGCCCAGGGTGGAGCCTGAGTTTGAGAGTTTTGAGCAGTGTTCGAGGCTTCTGAGTCTTGGCTGAAGACTTGCAGGAGTATCCTCCTTATTCTGATTCTGATGTGGATGATTCTACTCCGTCAGCTTCTCCTCCTGAGGATTTTTCATTTTCAGAGACTCTGCATTCCATGAGGGAGCATTTTAAATGGGAAGGCCAAGATTTCTCTGATTCCAGGAAGAGGCTTAGGGAATTCTTGTTTTTACCCCAGCATAGGCCTTTAGCTATACCTCCTGTTCTGAATGTGGTGGAAGATGTTTTTGCAGAGGCTTCCCTAAACCCTGATTCTTTGCCTCCTGCCCCAGTTAAACCTGATAGGTACTATAGGGTGCCTGAAGCTCACAAGTATCTTTTTAAGAGTCCTAGGGCAGACCCGGAAACTGTCTCTCAGGGGCCTAAAGGTGTTAAGGCTTCTGTTGTTAAAATTCCTGTTCCTCCTGATAAAGAGGCAAGGGCTTTGGATAGATGGGGAAAGAAAGTGTATACTTCTTCCACTTTAGCCATGAGGGCGTTGAATTGCCAGTTTCACATGTTAAAATATCAAAATTATCTCCTTTCACAATTGAAGTCTAAGGTGGATGCTCTGGCGGAAGGTATTGAGTGTAAAGAGTTGCAGGATTTAGTTCATGTGTCTGAACAGGTGGGTAAGCATTCACTGCAATGTGGTTTTGATGCTGTGCAGGCCTCCTCGAGGGTGGCTGCCACTGGTTCTGTTCTTCGTAGGCACGCCGGGTTGAGGGATCAGAATTTAGCTGAGCATGTTAAGACAAGGATTTTGGATGCTCCTTTACAGTCTGACGTGTTGTTTGGTTCGCCTGTGGAAGCAGTTTTAAAGAAAATGGAGGACAAGGCTAAGTCTATGCAAACTGTTAAAGATTTTTTTGCAGGTGCAGCCTCCGAAGTTTAGTAGAAATTGGCCTACTAAGGGATGGACATATCCTACTTATGATTCCCAGTCTAGGGGTAGGTCTAGACGTGGTAGGGGCAGAGCTCAAGGTTCTTTTAGGCCTAGAACAGGAGTTCACCTGCTCAGACTTCTGGTGAGGGCAGGGGTCAGTCCTTTCGTAAACAGACCCAATGACCTGCCTTTTCAGCTGCCAGTACATTCTCGTCTGGCAGCACCTTTGGGAGGAAGGCTGGCTCTTTTCAAAGAAAATTGGGATTTAATTACCCAAGACAGATGGGTTCTGGATATCATTCACCACGGTTACAGGTTTTATTTCCATACCTTGCCTCCTTTCAAAGGCATGCCAGACATTCCTCCTCTACAAAGAAAAGAGGCTCACAAGCAAATTTCTCTTTTACTCCAAATAGGGGCCATTCAGCCAGTCCCTGTGCCAGAAAGGGGCCTAGGATTTTATTCTCGCCTGTTCCTAGTACCAAAGAAGGGGGACACGTGGAGACCAATTTTGGATTTATCTATCCTCAACACTTATCTGAACATTCCCAAGTTCAAAATGTTGACGTTACAACAGCTTTTACCTCTGCTGGGCAAAGATCACTGGATGGTAACTTTAGATCTCAAGGAGGCTTACCTTCATGTGCCTATCAGACTGAGTTGCAGGAAGTATCTACGTTTTCGAGCTGGAAATTCCCATTATCAGTTCTCTGCATTGCCCTTTGGCTTATCTACTGCGCCCAGAGTATTCACAAAGGTTCTGGCTCCAGTGATAGCTTACTTCAGGCTAAAAGGAATTCAAATCTATCCTTACTTGGACGACTGCCTGATTCTGGCTCAAGAAAAGGAAGACCTTTACAGCATTTGGAATATGTGATAGCAGTGCTAAGATGCCTAGGGTATTCTGTGAACGAAATAAAGTCCAGTCTAGTACCCTCTCAAGACATGTGCTTTCTGGGTGTGAGACTGAATACAGCAGCCCAGATGGCCTTTTTAACCCCGGACAAACAAAAGAATCTTTCCATTTACTTCCATCAACTATCTCTTCAGTCCGGGCTGACTGCAAGGACAGTCCTTCAAGCCTTAGGGTTCATGGCATCTTGTATTCTGGTGCTTCCCAATGCCAAACTGCATATGAGGAAGCTGCAATGGTATCTCAAAATGTATGGACACAGCACTGCCAGGATTTGGACACTGTCATTCAAATAATACCTTGCATTCAACAGGAATTTTGTGGTGGGCTCAGGAATGTCACCTAAACAAGGGACTCTCTGTGACCCGGCCAGAGGCGAGTCAGATTCTAACGACAGATGCCTCAGACATTGCTTGGGGAGCTCATCTAAATGGAAAGTGGATACAAGACAAGTGGCCTGCCAGACTACAGCATCTACATATCAACATGAAGGAGATGTTAGCAGTCCAGTTTGCATTAATGACTTTCAAGGAGTTACTTCTTCCAGGGCAGGTGTTGATTCTAACAGACAACACAACTGTCATGTGGTACATCAACAAACAAGGGGGAACACATTCTTACCCGTTGTGCAGGCAAGCAATGATTTTATGGGAGACTGCGCTCAGCTTGCAACTAACTCTTCAGGCAAGGTTTCTGCCGGGAGCACAGAACTCCTTAGCAGATGTGTTAAGCAGACAAATCATGGATCCCCACGAGTGGAAACTGGATCTTCATGTATTTCAGAAATTGACAGTGTCATGGGGAACTCCAGACATAGATCTGTTCGCTTCTCCACTAAACCACCAGCTGCCAAAGTTTTGCACAAAGAGGTTTCATCACACAGCCTGGAAAGTGGATGCTCTTTCTTTCAGTTGGAAAAATCTTCATGTGTATGCCTTTCCACCTCTGCCTCTTCTCCCAAAGGTGCTCCTAAAGGTCAGACAAGACAAGCCAAGGATGATTTTAATAGCTCCAGATTGGCCTCGGCAACACTGGTACCCATTACTGAGGAGTCTGGTAAGGAAGCCTCCATGGCCTTTACCTTTGATTCCACACCTGTTGTCTCAGAGGGACGGTCACCTGCTCAATGTCAAGCTTCACTCTCTTCATCTAACAGCCTGGCATATTCTGTTTTGAAACACAGCAGGTCTCAACTTCCTCAACAAGTTTTAAATGTGATTATGGAAGCCAGAAGACCTAGTACAAGGAAAGTGTACGCAGAAAAATGGAAGAGATTTTTATTTTGGAGTGCAGCAAAAATTGGAGATTTCTGAGCCTAATTTGAGTGTGGCTCTTCAATATCTTACTGAGTTATTGGACAAAGGTTTGTCTTTCTCTTCCATTAAGATTCATGCTGCAGCAATTTCAGCTCACTATGATTGTGACCCACCATTGTTTTCGCATCCTTTGTTCAAGCAATTTCTTAGAGGGCAAAGAATATAAGACCCCCACGTAGAGCTCCTACTCCTGCTTGGGATCTCAATTTTGTGTTGGAGAAACTTACTCTACAACCTTTTGAGCCTCTTGGCTACTGCTGAATTGAAATACTTGTCATGGAAGACTGCTTTTTGTTGGCCATTACTTCTGCAAGAAGGGTTTCTGAATTGCAGGCCCTTATGGCGGTAGAGCCTTTTGATTTTCCATAAGGATAGGGTATCATTACGTACTAATCCTTCCTTTATGCCTAAGGTGGTTTCTAGTGTGGCTTTAAACCAAACTATTCATTTGCCTACTTTTTATGCAGATCCCCAAAATAAGGGGAAAAGATTTTGCACACTTTAGATGTACACAGGCAATTGCGTTATTATTTAAGCAGGACTAAGGATTTTAGGCAGTCTCAGCAGTTGTTTGTTTCTTTTGCTTTGAGTTCTCAGGGCAAGCCTGTGTCAAAACAAACTATTTCTAAGTGGATTGGGTTTTGCATTGCATTTTGTTATTCCCATCATGGCAAGGAGATTCCAGCTGGGATTAGGCCTCATTCCACTAGGGCTACTGCCACTTCAACAGCATTTCTAAGGGGGTGGCAACTAAGGATATTTTGGAGGCAGCTACTTGGAGTTCAGTGCATACTTTCTCTAAGCATTATCACCTTCCTCTCTACTCTAAATCTAGGGCTGGTTTTGCCACAGCTATTTTGCAAGGCATGTTGACAGCTCCTGCTTCCTTATGATTTGCCAGCCTCCCTTACCTCTGCTTTGGGATTCTACCCAATGGTTAGGACTGCAGCAATGTGGAATGAAGAACATAGTACAGTTTTGTACCTACCATAAATGTAGATGTTAGAGGATCCACATTGCTGCAGTCCAATTTACCCTCCCTCCTTCCCCTCTGTGTTTAGGGGTGGTTGTGTAGGTGAGGTTATACTTTTGTAATTTTGTATATATTGTACATATTTTTGGTGCAGGAATGTTTGGGGTTTTTGGTTTTGGCCTTGTCTTTTTAGGGTCTTCTGACATCTGGGGCAAGAAAAGACTGAGGATATGACGTCGGTCATGCGCATTAGTACCCTGATGTACTGACGTCAGTCTAATGCGCCTTGACCGACGTCAGCCATATACTTTGGTATTCGGGCCGACTGGGACAGCGGACTACCCCAATGGTTAGGACTGCAGCAATGTGGATCCTCGAACATCTACATTTATGGTAGGTACAAAACTGTACTTTCCTGCTAGCATAAGGCCCCACTCTACCAGGGCAGCAGCTACATCTACAGCCTTTCTCAGGGGGGTGCCAACCAAGGATATTTTGGAAGCTGCAACTTGGAGTTCAGTACACACCTTCACCAAACACTATCACTTACCACTTTACTCTAAGACTAGAGCTGGCTTCTTCACTGCAGTTCTGCAGGGCCTTCTAGCCTACTCTAACCCTGTTTGACTCCACCTCCCATCCTTAGCTTTGGGATTCTACCCAAGTGTGATGACTGCAGCAGGGTAACACGATGAACATAGTAGAGTTTTGTACCTACCATAAATGTAGATGTTCGAGTGTATACCCTGCTGCAGTCCAGGTTACCCTCCCTCCATCCCCTCTGACCTAACTAACTAAAACTTTTCTATGCCTTTAAATCTGATACTACCTTTGTGGTGTCTTTGCTTATAGCTGGAGGGATGTTTTGTTTGTGCTAAACTTTTTTGATTGGTACTATTTACTGACCACCATTTTGGGGGGGCACCTGACATCTGGGGCAAGAAAAACTGAAGAAAATGGCGTCGGATGCATCCTGTATACCCCTGGTGCACTGACATCAGGGAAGAAGCGGCAGCAACCGACGCTGGACCAAGACTTTGGAATTCAGGCCGACTGCGGGACCGCCTGATGACAGGATAACCCAAGTGTGATAACTGCAGCAGGGTATACACTCGAACATCTACATTTATGATAGGTACAAAACTGTACTTTTCCTCCTCCTATTGTATAGCTTGTTTATGGCAGGAGTCCACCAGACTGGTTTCCTTTTCTTGGAGGAGTGAGTCTTGGTTTTGCTTGGGATGGCACGATGCATGCATTCTTGTAGGTGTCCATAGAATGTGTTAGTAAAGGATTTTGCAGCTTGGACAGCATTATCCTTCAGCATGGGGGCTTTGAAACTTTCCACCTCAGTCTTAAGTAACGCAAAGTTTGCTTTTGAAAAGTTTTTCACGGTGGTTTCCTTGTGCAGGGGTGGGGGTGGAATGTGGACATCCAAAGTGATTTGTTTATGGTCAGATCTAACCAGCGAGGGGTTGACCTCTGGTGTGGAACACCGGTCACCCATGTTGGTGATGACCAGGTCCAATATGTTGTCACCTCTGGTGGGAGTGTTGACCAGTTGAACCAGGGTGTTTGAGTTTATAAATTCTAGGAAATGTTGGGCAAGGGAGTTAGTGCTTGAGTAGTTCTCCCAGTTAATGCTTGGGTTATTGAAATCCCCCAATATCAGGGTGTTTTGTAGGACCTTTATGTTTCCAGAAACATGGTATGGGGGTCCTGGGACATGGTGGGTGATCTGTAGCAAGCTGCTATTTGAATTGCAGTTTTGCCCGTTGTTAGTTGCACCTGGATGATCTCTGAAGCATCGTGCTGTGCCACTAACCTGGAGGTGTGGATTTAATCTTGCTACTGTGTTGTCGCTTGTTGGCCGTCGTTAGTCGCAAGGCCATTTCTTCCCTTTACCATCATTTTTTTGTAGAGGTGTAGTTAGTGATTATTATAGAATAGTTGGTTAGTGTGTGTATTCCCTTGTCTGCGTATATTAACTCTGTTTAGTTAAAGAGCTAAGTACCTGCTTAACTTAGAGTTTGTCTAACTTAGAGTTTGTCTTTTATGTTCCTTGTTGTAGCTCTACTAGGTCCATTTAAATTAGAGGGCCTAATGCCCATTTAACTTAGAGGGCAGAGTTGTTCCTTTGTTTTTCCCTTTTCTTCAATAGATGTGCTTTGTTATTATAGTGTTTTAATAGAATATTTAACTTTTGTGTGTGTTAGTTTTCTATAAAGGTATAGTTAGTGTTTACTTCTTGTAATGTCTAAGGAAAGCAGAGAGAAGGAACCTAAGCTATCAGGCTTTAAAAAGTGCCAGAAATGTTCACAAAAAAAAATGTCAATAACCGTTGGGCATAATATATGTGTTTATTGTTTGGGGGCCATTCACCTCCAAGAGACATGTACATTCTGTCATTCTTTCAGCTCCCGTGTCTTACAGGAAAGAAAGAACAAGCTAATTCTCAAAGGACTCCCAAAACCTTCTTTTGATGAAGCTTTACAGAGTACATCTTCTTCAAGTAAGTCCCCTTCCTCTAAAGGTGACAAGCCTACGAAAAGACCATCTCCGTCTTCTTCGGCTCATTTGGAGCCTCCTCATAAATTGGGCAAAACTTCAGCTACATCGATGTCCTTGGCTCCACAGCCCTCCACAGCCCTCAGAACTGAAAGAACATTGAATTGGACAAATGAAGTCCTTCGGCTTCACGGCCTTCATAGCCGAAAGAGACTTTTTTTGGAGCTAGTCCACTGCACTAGTACCGGTCTCCCCTACCTTGAGATCTCGCTCACCAACCATCTCCTCCAGGTCCTGTAGGAGCTTGTCTGACAATGATGTTGGCAGGGTGGTGCACAGACTTTTTTGAAGTTGCCAGCACTGGCTAACTTGTTTCCAACCCAACTGGTTTCGGAGCCATCCAAGACTATTTACATCCACGACTATTCCTCCTCCGAGCTAAACTGGATCTTCAGAGCCGGAATGCCAGATACTTGCTATAGACTCTTTGGTTCCAAGACCCCTCCAGGAGATTTTGGAACCGATCCCTGCTCGGACAGTCTCTGAAGTTCTCTGGATGGCTCGGGGGGGGGGGGGGGCACTTGGACCATTGTTTCTTCTATTCCGAGTTTACTTCTCGGAGCTTCAACTCGGCTGAGCTCGGCTCCAACATCAGCCTCGGAGCTGACCTCCATGGAGCCGGGTATTCCCTCTGTTTCTTCGGAACCAGAGATGTCCTTGGAGCCGGGGGGATCTGCCTTGGAGCTGATGGGGAGTGTGCTGTCCCCAACTACAGCTCTACACAAGGATACTGGTATTCTCTCCCCCCTCCCCAAGGCACCTGCTTCTGTCTCAGCACCACCCTATCCACAGGACAGCATAGATCCTCAGAGTCTCAGAGGCCCCCATTGGGCACACCCCACTTTTCCGAGACCTCCCCAGAATACCCTTCCGAGGAGGCTCCTCATAAGGCAGCATGCAAGAGGAAGCATATAGATTCTCCTGATGAGCCCATCACCTCTGACGCTGACTTTTAGGAGTCAGAAGGGTCTCCACAGTTGTCCTCTGAAGATATCTCCTATGTAGATATCTTGGAAATCCTGAAAGATAGAGGCAGCTAGAAAAACCATCAACCCTTCTGATGAGGAGTCCGTGTACCTGAAGGCTTTTGGTTCTCAACATTCAGCCTCTTGGGTGTTTCTGCCTTTTGACGAGCTGTTTGAGTTGGTTAGTCAAAAGGCATGGGAGTCACCAGACAGTATGGAACTAGTCCCTCGGAGGCCAAATAAGTTCTAATCGGCTCCTTCTGAAAAGATTTTCTCATGAAAGGTGTTCCTGTAGATGCTATGGTTGTGGCAGCAACCTCCAAGAAGGAACTTCTTGAAACATCCTCGTCTGTCCATCTGTCAATTCTTCCCTTTTATGGAAAGATGATTGGATGTGCTCAGTAGACCTCCAAGATGCATACTACCACATAAAAATGGACAAAGCATCAAGGAGTCATTTACGCTTCTGGCTGGGAGCCAGTCATCAATTCTGAGCTTTGCCCTTTGATCTCACTACAGCCCCCAGAGTGTTCACCAAATGCATGGGAGTAGTCATGGCTTACTTGAGACGTCTGAGATTCCAAGTGATTCCGTACCTAGACGACTGGCTCCTAACTGTCACCACCAAGCATCTACTTCAGCAGGTGAGAGACAGCACACTTCAAACCTGTTCTCAGTTAGGGATAACCGTGAATTTACAAAAATCTGCCTTGTTGCCCTGTCAACATATTACATTCATAGGCACAGATCTCAAAACTGTTTCCATGATGGCACGTCTGCCTCCCGACAGGGTTTCTGTTCTCGGACAACAAATAGCCAGCCTTCTACCCAGAAACAAGGTGAAAGCAAAAACAATTTTGAAAGTCTTAGAAACCATGGCTTCAACAATCACCCTAGTTCCTTTAGCCAGGATGCATATGAGAATTCCTCAGTGGCTCCTCTTTGCTCAGTGATCATTACAAGAACTTCCCATGTCTCACCAAATCAGAATTAATGTCATGTAAGAGAGATCTTCTGTGGTGGCATCGGTCCGACTACGTGACCATTAGGTGACCTTTTGTGCCACAACAACCTATAGCTACATTGACCATGGATGCCTCCCACATAGGGTGAGGGGCATTATCTGGGAAGAACAGTCCAGAGCACATGGCAAGAACACAAACTCCATTTGCCCGTCAGTGTTCTTGAGAGGAGGGCAATGTTTCTAGCATTGCAAGCACTCCAGGGCGCTCTTCTACTAGGAACGATTGCAATCCAGTCAGACAACATGTCAATAGTCTGGTACATAAACAAACAAGGAGGAACCAGATCATACCCCCCTTTGTCGAGAGGCACTGAGAGTATGGCAGTGGGCAATCTCTTCCCAACGTTTTCTGGTAGCACTGCATATCCCAGGGAAATCCAAAGTGATAACAGACAAACTCAGCAGGGCGATATTAATGCCTCATGAGTGATCTCTAAACCAAAACATAACGGAGGAGATTTTCCAAAAATAGGTCACAGCTAGGCGGGCCCCATTTGCCCTAACCCCCCCCCCCCCCGGGAGAGACACCGAGAGACTCACTTGTTCACAATTGGCCTTCTGGACTACTGTATACCTTTCCCCTGATACCCAAAGTCAATCAGAAAGCAAAATCCTTGGGAAGCAGGCTGATTCTCATTGCTCCATATTGGCCTTGTCAGATTTGGTTCCCCTTTCTCTTGCGTTATCTACAGGAGGATTCTGGTCCCAGTTCCAGACCTTCTGACTCGTATATCAGAAACACTTCATCCTGCTCTTCAAACCCTCAGTTTGACAGCATGGCTTCTCCACTTCCAAACTTGGGCTTCAAAACTTCACACCAGCAGTTAAACACATTTTGGTATCTAGAGACTGGTGCCTCCCAAGCCAAACACCAAACGCAACAAAGTCGGATTTGTGTCCGTTAACTGCTCTTGTCTTGCAGTTGATGCACAGGATCGACAGTCTGTATCAACAGATGGACATCATCACCAAGAGGAGTACACCTGATTTTTTGAACAATCCAGGACGGTCTACGGATATTTCCTCAAATTTAATGTTACACCTCAGTGTCTAGCTGCTTATTCGCAGAGATTACCAGCATCTACATTATCCCAGGATGTACAATTGCTGAACCCAGAAGTCAGAGAACCACAATGAGTGGGTATTCAGAATGGAGCAGTTGTGAGAGAGACAAACGGCTACAGGAAGGAAATTCCGTTATTTAAAGACTGGTTGCGAGCAGGACTTTCTTCTAGCAATCATGCTGACCCCAATTTGTCTTCTTTGGAAGGTAAGCTTAGTAGTTATGATTTAATGTGCTGCAAGAAATTGCAGCTTGAGAACACATTTAAATGAATGCATTAAGGTAAAAGTCATTCCGAAAGGCTTGAGAATGTGGTGGTTCCCCACAGGATTGGATAACAGTTCTGTTTTTCATCCGGAACTACTACAATTTTTCAATAAATGCAGCTTGGAACTGCTGGGTTTGTTAGTTAAGAACAATGACAATGAAATAAATATTTTAGTTAAGGAGCTGGACAGTTTGGATAGAAACATTTGCGAAGATGGAGGATATGATTCTATGAGATTTTAACATTTCAGAATATATAACAGTATAGACCAGCACATTAACAAGCTTAAGGCGGGGAAGTTAAATAAAATTGACAGGGATGTCAACGACCACGCCAATGGTACAACATATCCTAAACCCCCGAACATGAACAGGTCTACTAGAAATACATTTAATAACATTAATCATACACTAGTTAGTGAGACTATCCAAGAAGAAGATGTTAACCAAGATGTTGATGCCAATTACGTTAGAGACTATCTTGAATTAAGGAAAAGTGAAAGGATGAGGAACAGAGGCAACAACAACAATAGAAAACCACAACCCCAGGTGGATTTTCATGCCCAGGGGTTTCAGGGGGCCAGGCCCAAAACGAGGAACTGGAGAACTTAACCATACTATCTGATACATTAAGTGATCATATTGTTGATTGTTCAGTGAATGAAGAAGAGTTTTTGAATTGCTCTGAGCATAATATTAATGATCCATGTGACATAGTTTTCAACAGAGAAAAAGATTTTGTTGTGTACATCTACACTGCATTAGGTATTGAAGAAACAGATTTTCTTTCAGAAGGAATGACATTTATACCTAGTAAGAAATTTAATGTAGTTGACACAATTATTGATTTAAAAATCTGTTTAAGAAAGTTGAACCTACAGTCAATACATGGGAGTTCAGAAATGAATATGAACAAGAATATTTTTAAGATCAATTCCACTTACAATCCCCCGTTACATCCTAGGTTAGCTGTCTATGAGAAGCTTTGCAAGCTAGATTTATATAATCTGCAGAAATGCAAAACTTAGCCACGCATGGTGACTCCAACATCAGTGAATTAGAACACAATTGTTTAAAATCATTACAAAGACAGGATATAAGGATTATGAAGCCAGATAAAGGTGGGGGGGGGGGTTGTGATTATGGACGTGGTAACTTATACTCAAAAACTGTACAGTATGCTTAGTAGTGACAACTATAAAGAAGTCTCTCAATTAATTGAATGGAGCCTATAGGAGAATTTTGGGACAATTAAATGATATGCTTGTAGAAAGGAGAATAGACATTTCATTATATAATTATTTAAACATCATTACCCCAAGGATCCCAGTGTTCTTCGGTATACCTAAGATCCACAAGGGCCTCATTGACCCCCCGCATGAGGCCGTTAGTGGATAGAGGAGACTCTATTACATAAGCATGCACCCAGTACATAGATTATGAACTGAAAAAATTGTTAGTAAGAGAAATCCAGATCTGCAAGGACTCATGGACTTTTTTACAACATATTAATAACCTGGTTTTCAACAAAAATTACTTATTGGTTTCAGCTGATGTAAAGAACTTGTATATTATTATTCCACAGACAGTTGGTTTGGATTGGATTAATGAAATTTTGCTAGAATATAGAATTCATCAAGAGAAAATTAATCTTATCTTAGAGTTGCTGGAAGTAGTATTGCTCAATAACTTTTTTCTCATTTGATGGTAAATATTACCTTCAGCTGACTGGTGTTGCCATGGGATCAGCATGTGGGGGGTGTTTGCTAATGCAGTTATGGCACACTGGGAGAAAAAGTTTGTATTCAAGTCATTATACCATCCTTATGTCAAAATGTGCCATAGATACCAAGATGATATCGGTTTGATATGGGGAGGCCTCCAGGAACAGTTCTTTTTTATGTTATATTAATACTACTACCTCTTTCCTATACTTCACTTGTGTAGTAGACAGCCAGTACATGGATTATTTGGCTGTTCACCTTTTCAAGGATTTAAGCAATAGTATGTATGCTACCACTATTCATAGGAAAAAGACGTATTCCAACTCATTTCTTCATTACTGCAGTTCCCACCCTGAGCATTGTAAAAGGTTAGTTGTTAAAGGCCAAATGGTAAGAGCAGCTCGGATTGTATCAAGAGCTGAAGACTTTGAGTAGGAATGCATTAATTTGAAAAACATGTTTTTGAAAAGAGCTTATCCAATAGACTTAATTATTAGAATTTATGAAGAAGTGACTAGGAAAAGACAGTCTGGACATTTTAAACCTATAGTGGGCTTTTCTTTGGTTGACAAACACCAGCCTGTTAGTGTAATTTATCTAATATTACATTACCAGGCTTGATTACCAACCTTCCGATAAGGGAAGACATTAACCACCAAGGAAAAGAAGTATCCGTTCTCACTCCCACACATAACATTTCTTTAGATCACCATATACACAGTAGTAATAGAGAAACTTTTTTAAGATCCCTCACAACTACTTTAATGCAGATTCAGATGTTTTGAAGATGATCTTCCAGAAAAACTGAGACATTCTCATGGAGAATGTAGATATCAGGGTTTGTGTAGGAGATGGACCTTGTTTAACATACAGAAAAAGCAGGAACTTAAAAGATCTTTTGAAGAGTAGACAGACATCAGCCGGTCAATTATCAACATCCAGGCAGTTTTAAATGTAGTTCCTGCCATTGGTGTCATAAAGTGAAGATGGGTAATTCTTTTGAAATTAATGTTGCAAAATACAAAATCAAAGGCAAATATAGTTGTTCTTCCAAAGCACTCGTATATCTGGCTATGTGTAATCTATGTCCTGTGTTTTACATAGGCAAAACAGAGAGGGAAATTTAGCTATGCTATTAGGAAGAACAATTCAAACAATGCCTCACCCAGCCATATCAGCATTAATAGTGACCATGATTTTTCTTTCATGGCTATTGATCATGTAGTCATGGATAAGAGACCATGGGGTCTCTATTTAGAACTAAAAGAATTGAGATGGCAGATCTTGCTGTGAGCGCATAAGTGGCCAGGCATTAATGAAATTACCTTTATTACACCTGTGTTAAAGCTTAAAGCTTTGGAAAGAAATAAAATTGTGGAGAAGTGATTAGATAAATGCGGAGGGTTGCGTCAGGAAGGGCATCCGGCGTAAAAATTCTGCCACATAACTTATGGAGCGAAAATTTCATATTTCCATACCAGATCGGTCGAGGCCCGAGTTAACAACGACCGCCACCAGTACTCTTAGCCAACAGGGTGCTGGCGGAAATTAGGCTACTATTGGCCGAAGGAGAAGAGGAGGGCGAAGGCATGCCCGAAGGCAGGAAGAGAGGAGGAAGGTTAGGAGTGTAGCAGTGAGGGTAGGAACTTTGAATGTTGGCCGTATGACTGGTATAGGAAGAGAGTTAGCTGATATGATGGAGAGAAGGAAGGTTGATATATTGTGCGTGCAAGAGACCAGATGGAAGGGAAATAAGGCTAGGTGTTTAGGAAACGGGTTCAAATTGTTCTGTCATGGTGTGGATGGCAGGAGAAATGGGGTAGGGGTTATACTAAAGGAACAATATGCCAAGAGTGTTTTAGACGTGAAGAGAGTGTCTGACAGAGTGATGTTTATGAAGCTTGAAATTGATGGTGTAATGATGAATGTTGTTAGTGCATATGCTCCACAAGTTGGGTGTGCAATGGATGAGAAAGAGAAATTTTGGAGTGAGTTGGATGAAGTTGTGGTGAGTGTACCCAAGGGTGAGAGACTAGTGATTGGAGCGGACTTTAATGGGCATGTTGGTGAAGTGAACAGAGGGGATGAGGAAGTGATGGGTAGGTATGGTGTTAAGGAGAGGAATGCAGAAGGTCAGATGATTGTGGATTTTGCGAAAAGGATGGACATGGCTGTGGTGAATATGTATTTTAAGAAGAGGGAGGAGCATAGGGTGACGTACAAGAGTGGAGGAAGATGCACACAGGTGGATTATATCCTATGTAAGAGGGCCAGTCTGAAGGAGATTGGAGACTGTAAAGTGGTGGCAGGGAAAAGTGTAGTTAAGCACCATAGAATGGTGGTCTGTAGGATGACGTTGATGATCAAGAAGAGGAGGAGGAGTGTGAAAGCAGTGCCAAGGATTAAATGGTGGAAGTTTAAAAAAGGGTGATTGTGAAGTGGAGTTTAGGGAAAAGTTAAGACAGGCACTGGGAGGCAGTGGAGAGTTACTGAATAGCTGGGTAACAACAGCAGAACTAGTAAGGGAGACTGCTAGAAAGGTGCTTGGTGTGACATCTGGAAAGAGGAAGGAGGACAAGGAAACCTGGTGGTGGAATGAGGAAGTACAGGAGAGTATACAGAGGAAGAGGCTGGCGAAGAAGTGGGATTGTCAAAGAGTTGAAGAAAGTAGACATGAGTATAAGGAGATGAGGCGCATGGCAAAGAGAGAGGTGACGAAAGCTAAGGATAAGGCATATGGAGAGTTGTATGAGAGATTGGACACTAAAGAGGGAGAAAAGGACCTGTACCGATTGGCTAGACAGAGGGACAAAGCTGGAAAAGATGTCCAGCAAGTAAGGGTGATAAAGGATAGTGAGGGAAAGGTGCTCACAAGAGAGGAGTGTGTGTTGAGTAGATGGAAAGAGTATTTTGAGAGGCTGATGAATGAAAAGAATGAGAGAGAGAGAAGGTTGGATGATGTCGGGATAGTGAATCATGAAGTGAAATAGATTAGCAAGGAGGAAGTAAAGACAGCTATGAAGAGGATGAAGAATGGAAAGGCTGTTGGCCCAGATGACATCCCAATGGAAGCATGGAGGTGCTTAGGAGAAATGGCAGTGGAATTTTTAACTAGATTGTTTAATGGAATTTTGGAAAGTCAGAGGATGCCTGAGGAGTGGAGAAAGTGTTTTGGTACCTATCTTTAAGAATAAGGGTGATGTGCAGAGCTGCAGTAACTACAGAGGGATAAAATTGATCAGTCACAGCTTGAAGTTATGGGAGAGAGTAGTAGAAGCTAGGTTAAGAAGGGAGGTGATGATTAGTGATCAGCAGTATGGTTTCATGCCAGGAAAGAGCACTACAGATGCAGTGTTTGCTCTGAGAGTGTTATTGGAGAAATACAGAGAAGGTCAGAAGGAGTTGCATTGTGTCTTTGTAGACTTGGAGAAAGCATATGGCAGGGTGCCTAGAGAAGAGTTGTGGTATTGTATGAGGAGGTCTGGAGTGGCAGAGAAGTATGTAAGAGTGGTACAGGATATGTACGAGGGTAGTGTGACAGTGGTGAGGACTGCAGTGGGAGTGACAGATCCGTTTAAGGTGTTGGTGGGATTACATCAAGGATCAGCTCCGAGTCCTTTCTTATTTGCAGTGGTGATGGACAGGTTGACAGATGAGATCAGACAGGAGGCCCCGTGGGCTATGATGTTTGCAGATGACATTGTGATCTCTAGTGAGAGTAGGAATCAGGTTGAGGAGACTCTGGAGATGTGGAGATATGCTCTAGAGAGCAGAGGAATGAAGGTCAGCAGGGCTAAGACAGAATATATGTGTGTAAATGAGAGGGAGGGTAGAGGAATGGTGAGGATGCAGGGGTAGAGTTGGTAAAGGTGGATGAGTTTAAGTACTTGGGATCAACAGTTCAGAGTAATGGTGAATGTGGAAGAGAGGTGAAGAAGAGAGTACAGGCAGGGTGGAGAAGAGTGTCAGGAGTGATTTGTGACAGACTGGTACCAGTAAGAGTGAAAGGGAACACAGTAGTGAGACCAGCTATGATGTTCTTCTTCTCACATTGCTGCAGTCATAACCTGTGGGTAGTCCGCTGTCCTCGGTCGGCCCGAATACCAAAGTGTTAGGCTGGCGTCGGTCATGGGCGCTCAGAACTGACGTCAGTACGCAGTAGTACTTAAGCGCATGACCGACGCCATATCCTCAGTCTTTCTTGCCGCATGGTCCGAAGCAGAAGCAGCGTTTGCAAGTGCCGTTCGGCGTCCTGAAATTTTCGTTTTTCGAGTTTCAGACCGAAGACCAAGTTGGGCTAAGTACCCCGTTGGGGAATATTTTTGTCTTTTCTTGCCTCGGTTAATCCAGATGTCAGAAAAAGTTAATAATTGTATTTCTTGTGGGAAACAGATACCTCATAGGGACTATCACTCTCTCTGTATTCCTTGCTTGGGACCTGAGCACGACGTAGTCGGGTGTCGCTTTTGCGCTAGATTTAATAAGCGCACCATTAAACGCAGATTAGATTGTGCTAGGCTTGTTTTCGGTAAGCGGTGTAACTACAACATGCCGTCGGATTCTCCGACGCCCGCTACCGCAAAGAAGCGAAAAGATAAATCGTTAAAGTCTAAACAGGATGAGTCGTCCGTTGCGGACGCCGGTTCTATGGAAACTACGGTTGAATCTGTGGATCCAGCCGAGGTCTCGGCTGAATCACAGGGGAACCTTTAATTTTACAGGAATTGGCCTCTCAGCAGTTAGGTCACGCCGACCGGGCTTCTCAAGTTTCTGTAGTCCCATCATTACAAAAGGTTATTAGGCCTTCTACTTCTGTCACCAAGGGCCCTGCTAAAGCTAAATCTGGTCTTTCTGGTACAGGCAGCAGCCCTGGTTCTTCGGGCTCTGTTCCTAAAAAACATATGTTGAAAATGGCAGAGGATTTGATTACTTTAATCAGGGGTTCTATGCCCCCTCCAGACAAGAGGCCTAGGATGGAGACAGATGTGGAGGGATTGGAGCATTCCTCAGATTTTTCTGAGTCTTCAGCTGAGGACATTCAGGATTTTCCTCCCTATTCTGATTCGGATGCAGAGGATTCCTGTCCTTCTGCTTCTCCTCCAGAAGATTTTTCCTTTTCTGAAACCCTACACTCCATGAGGGAGCATTTCAAGTGGGAAGGTCAGGAATTTTCAGATTCTCGTAAGAGACTTAGGGAATTTTTGTTTTTGCCACAACATAGACCTTTGGCTATTCCCCCTGTTTTAGATGTTGTTCAGGATGTTTTTTCTGAAGCTTCCCTTAATCCTGATTCTTTACCCCCTGCCCCTGTCAAGCCAGACAGGTATTACAGAGTACCAGAGGCTCATAAATATTTGTATAAGAGTCCTAGAGCTGACCCGGAAACTATTAGTCAAGGACCTAAGGGTGTCAGGGCTTCAGTAGTTAAGAATCCAGTACCTCTGGATAAAGATTCTAGGGCTTTGGATAGGTGGGGTAAGAAAGTGTATACCTCCTCCACGCTAGCTATGAGGGCTTTAAATTGCCAGTTTCATATGCTGAAGTACCAGAACTTTCTGTTAGGTCAGTTGAAATCTAAGGTAGATGCTTTAGCTGAGGGTATAGAGTGTAAGGAATTGCAGGACTTTGTTCTTGCCTCAGATCAGGTTGGTAAGCATTCCTTGCAATGTGGCTTTGATGCTCTTCAGGCTTCCTCCAGGGTGGCTGCCACTGGTTCAGTTATTCGTAGGCATGCCTGGCTTAAGGATCAAAATTTGTCAGAGCATGTTAAAGCTCGAATTTTGGATGCTCCTCTACAATCTGAAGTTCTTTTTGGTTCTCCTGTGGAGTCAGTTTTGAAAAAAATGGAAGACAAAGCTAAGTCCATGCAGACGGTTAAGGAATTTTTACAAGTGCAGCCGCCTAAGTTTAGCAGGAATTGGCCTGCAAAAGGTTGGTCTTACCCTTCTTCCGAGTTTCAGTCTAAGGGCAGGTCTAGACGTGGTAGGGGCAGAGCTCATGCTCAGGGTTCTTTCAGACCTAGGACTTGGAGTTCTCCTGCACAATCTTCTGGTGAGGGCAGGGGTCAGCCTTTTCGTAAACAGACCCAATGACCTGTATCTCCAGCTGCCAGACTCTGCCTGTCTGGCAGCTCCTCTAGGAGGAAAGTTGGCACTTTTCAAGCAAAATTGGCTTTTGGTCACCCAGGACAAATGGGTGCTGGACATTATAAATCAAGGCTACAAGTTTTATTTTCACACCTTGCCTCCTTTCAAAGGCATGCCGGATGTACCTCCTCAGCAAAGGCTGGAGGCTCACAAACAGATTTCTTTACTTTTTACAAATGGGGGCGATCCAGGTGGTACCTCCGTCAGAAGTAGGCCTGGGGTTTTATTCTCGCCTATTCCTTGTGCCAAAGAAAGGAAACACTTGGAGGCCAATTCTGGATTTGTCCATTCTCAATACATACCTAGACATTCCAAAGTTCAAGATGTTAACTTTACAGCATCTTCTGCCTCTGCTAGGCAAAGATCACTGGATGGTAACTCTGGATCTCAAAGAGGCTTATCTTCACATTCCTATCAGGCCCAGCTGCAGGAGATTCCTGCGTTTTCGGGCTGGTACTTTTCATTATCAGTTCTCTGCATTGCCCTTTGGCTTATCTACTGCGCCCAGGGTGTTCACAAAGGTCCTGGCTCTTGTGATAGCCTTCTTAAGACTAAGAGGAATACAAATTTATCCTTATCTGGACGATTGCCTGATTCTTGCTCAAGACAAAGTCAAGTTACTTCAACATCTACAGTATGTAATGGCAGTTTTAAGGTGCCTAGGGTATTCTGTGAACGAAACAAAGTCCAGTCTAGTACCCTCTCAGAACATGTGCTTTTTGGGTGTGAGACTGAATACAGCCTCTCAGATGGCCTTTTTGACCCCGGACAAACAAAGAAATCTTCACCTGTACTTCCAGCAGTTATCCCTAATGTCCAGGCTGACTGCAAGGACAGTCCTTCAAGCCTTGGGGTACATGGCATCTTGCATTCTGGTACTTCCCAATGCCAAACTGCATATGAGGAAGCTACAATGGTATCTCAAAAATGTATGGTCTCAACACTGCCACGATTTGGACACTGTCATTCAGATATTACCTTGCATCCAGAGGGAATTCTTGTGGTGGGCTCAGGAATGTCACCTAAACAAGGGACTCTCTGTGACCCAACCAGAGGCGAGTCAGATCTTAACGACGGATGCCTCAGACCTGGCTTGGGGAGCACACTTCAATGGGAAATGGGTTCAGGACACGTGGCCTCCCAGACTACAGCATTTGCATATCAACATGAAGGAGATGTTAGCAGTCCAATTTGCCCTGATGACCTTCAAGGATCTACTTCAACCAGGACAGGTGTTGATTCAAACAGACAACACAACTGTTATGTGGTACATCAACAAGCAGGGGGGAACTCATTCTTACCCTCTTTGCAGACAAGCTATGATTTTGTGGGAGACTGCTCTGAGACTGCACATCACTGTTCAAGCACGGTTTCTGCCAGGAGCACAGAACTCCTTAGCAGATGTTTTGAGCAGACAAATTGTGGATCCCCACGAGTGGAAATTGGATCCTCATGTATTCCAACAGTTGACAGTGGCTTGGGGAACTCTAGACATAGATCTGTTCGCTTCTCCACTAAATTTCCAACTGCCAAAATTTTGCACAAAGATGTTTCACCCAAAAGCTTGGAAAGTGGATGCTCTATCTTTCAGTTGGAACAACCTTCACGTCTATGCTTTTCCTCCTCTGCCTCTCCTTCCCAAGGTACTCTTGAAAGTCAGACAGGACAAGCCTTGCATGATTCTAATAGCACCAGATTGGCCACGACAGCACTGGTATCCTCTGCTGAGGAGTTTAATACAGGAGCCTCCTTGGCCTTTGCCACCAATTCCACACCTGTTGTCCCAGGCAAGCAATCCTTTTCTCAATGTCAGGGTACAGTCCCTGCATCTGACAGCCTGGCGTATTCTGTTTTAGATTCTGGGGGGTCTCAGCTTCCTCAACAAGTTTTGAATGTCATTTTCGAAGCCAGACGGCGTAGTACTAGAAAAGTTTATGCTGATAAATGGAGGAGATTTTTTCTTTGGAGCACAGCAAAGAGCTTTGATGTTTCAGTGCCTAATTTGAGTTTTACACTACAGTACCTTACTGAATTATTAGACAAGGGTTTGTCTTTCTCCTCTGTGAAAGTTCATGCTGCAGCCATTTCTGCTCACTATGATTGTGACCCTCCTTTATTTTCTCACCCTTTGTTTAAGTAATTTCTTAGAGGGGCAAAGAACATAAGACCCCCACTTAGAGCTCCTACTCCTTCCTGGGATCTCAATTTTGTGTTGGAAGGGCTTACTTTACCTCCTTTTGAACCTGCAGCTACGTCTGAGTTGAAGTTTTTGTCTTGGAAGACTGCTTTTTTGTTGGCCATTACGTCTGCTAGGAGGGTATCTGAATTGCAGGCTCTCATGGCAGTTGAACCCTTCCTGATATTCCATAAGGATAGGGTGTCCTTGCGTACTAACCCTACTTTTATGCCTAAAGTTATTTCTAATGTGGCCTTAAACCAGTCTATTCATTTGCCTACTTTTTATGCTGATCCCCAAAATAAAGGAGAAAAAGTCTTGCATTCTTTGGATATTCACAGGCAGTTACGCTATTATTTGAGCAGAACTAAAGAGTTCAGGAAGACTCAGCAGTTATTTATTTCTTTTGCTTTGGGTTCACAAGGGAAAGCTGTTTCAAAGCAAACCATTTCTAAGTGGATTGGCCATTGTATTGCTCTTGTTATTCTCATCATGGAAAGGATGTTCCGGCTGGGATCAGACCTCATTCCACTAGGGCTACTGCCACATCTACTGCCTTTTTGAGGGGGGTAGCTACTAAGGATATTTTGGAGGCAGCTACTTGGAGTTCAGTGCACACTTTTACTAAACATTACCATCTCCCTCTTTATTCCAAGTCTAGGGCTGGGTTTGCCACTGCAGTTTTACAGGGCATGGTAGCAGCTCCTAATGCTTTTTAGTTTTGCCAGCCTCCCTTTACCTTTGCTTTGGGATTCTTCCCACAGGTTATGACTGCAGCAATGTGAGACGAAGAACATAGTACAGTTTTGTACCTACCATAAATGTAGATGTTCGAGGATCAACATTGCTGCAGTCCAATTTTCCCTCCCTCCTTCCCCTCTATAGTTTGGGGTTGCTGTGTTTCTTTTGGGATAATTATTATTTTGTCTATGTTGGTTGTTGGGTATTTTCTATTTTGGCTATGGCCTTTCCTTTTTAGGCCTTCTGACATCTGGGGCAAGAAAGACTGAGGATATGGCGTCGGTCATGCGCTTAAGTACTACTGCGTACTGGGACGTCAGTTCTGAGCGCCCATGACCGACGCCAGCCTAACACTTTGGTATTCGGGCCGACCGAGGACAGCGGACTACCCACAGGTTATGACTGCAGCAATGTGGATCCTCAAACATCTACATTTATGGTAGGTACAAAACTGTACTTTATATGGGTTGGAGACAGTGGCATTGACAAAAAGGCAGGAGTCAGAGCTGGATGTGGCAGTGTTAAAGATGTTAAGATTTGCACTCGGTGTGACTAGGATGGATAGGATTAGGAATCAGTATATTAGAGGGTCAGCTCATGTTAGACAGTTTGGAGACAAAGCAAGAGAGATGAGATTTGCGTTGGTTTGGACATGTGCTGAGGAGGGATGATGGGTATATTGGGAAAAAGATGCTAAGGATGGAGCTGCCAGGTAAGAGAAAAAGAGGAAGGCCTAAGATAAGGTTTATGGATGTGGTGAGAGAGGACATGCAGGTGGTTGGTGTGACAGCAAGATGCAGAGGATAGGAAGAAATGGAAAGAGATGATCCTCTGTGGCGACCCCTAACGGGAAAAGCCGAAAGATGATGTTGATGACGTGTATATGTATATATCCATTTTAAACTATGGTTTAATTCATTGTTATTAACATTCCTTGGGATAGAAGGGTTGAACTTTTGGTGATGATGTCAGGATTTTTTTATCCAATAGTGTAAGGGCATGCACTATTTAAACCTTGTATGGTTTTTATTCAGTTGTCTGATGAAGTTTATATTTTACTAAACAAAAGCGCTCACGTTGATTTTTCATTATTAAAGTTTTAAAATTTTATTTCAAGACTTTGTTGGGTTTGGTGTTTGGCTTGGGAGGCACCAGTCTCTACCTACCCACTTTTCTGAAGTTGGATTTATTTGTTTGTGGTTTACATTTTGGTATCTTCTCACAAGGCTTCTACCAGGAAGTTATATTCTAGTAAATGGAAAAGGTTCTCCTTCTGGGCAAAAGCAAGAAACATTGATCCTTTTTCTGCCCCAGTTAGTTCAATTTTAGAATTTCTTGCAGAACTTTTCCAGCAGGGCTCCGCTGCAGCTACAATTAGAATCCAACTAGCTGGAATTTCTAATTTCCACATTGGTGAATTGCTCCTAACCTTATGTCACATAAATTGTGTAAAGCATTTTTAAAAGGTACTTGTTTATTGTGACCTCCCATAAAAGAACCTTTCTCACCGTGGGATCAGAATTTTGTCCTGACTCGCCTAACATTACCTCCGTTTGAGCCTTCATTATCAACGTGATCTCAAATTCCTCTCTTGGAAAACTATTATCCTAGTAGCCATTACATCTGCAAGAAGAGTCTCTGAGTTGCAAGCTCTATCAATCAAGCCACCATATTTGATTTTCCATAAGGATAGAATAATCTTTGCGAACTAATCCATCCTTTGTGCCAAAAGTTTGTTCCCAAACTGATCTGAATCAATCAGTTGAGTCATAGCAACAAGGCAGAGTACAAACTTCACCAACTGGATATGCATAGACAACTTTGGTTTTATCTGCATAGAACTAAAGATTTCAGGAAAACAGATCAGTTGTTTATCTCCTTTTCAGAAGCAAAAAAGGGCATGCCACTTTCAAAAGTTATGCTTTCAAATTGGCTCTCAAATTGCATTACCTTTATATACACATATCAAATAACAGGAATTTACCATTCAAAGTTAGAGGCTTCCCGACTAGAGCATTAGCAACATCCTCTGCTTACCTAGCCAGATTATCAATGGACGGTATTTGTGCCGCTGCTATGTGGGCAAGACCCCATACTTTTATTACTTGTTACCAAGTTGATTCAGCCTCCAGGGACAGGGCTTCCTTTGGTTCCACTGTGTTCAAAGGTATACTCCCGTGAGCCACCCAGGAAAATGGTGTTTGGGACAGTGTCCCATCCAATAAGAATGAAGGCAAGATAGGATAACGTAACATAAAAGAAGTTATGTACTCACCATAGCAGTCCATGCTTGTTGTCCAGCTTGTCCTTCATTCTTACGACCCTCCCACCTTCCCCCAGCTAAGGGCTCCTAGATGAGAGATCTTTCTTCTTTAGTGAAGGAGCTCCTCTGAATTTCCTTGATATTTTTGTTTCTGATGTTGCATGATTACTGTAGACACATTGTTATGCTTGGCAGCAAACAAGATCTGGGGAATTACACCACTGCATGAATGGGATACCTATTCAGCCAAGAGCCAAGTTAGAGACTTCGAGCTAGTGTATTTGGCCGAGTCGGAGCCGAGGATTGGCTCCGAACCCATCCAGTAAGAATGAAGGGTGAGCTGGACAACAGACATGGAACATTATGGCGAGTACATAACTTCTTTTTTCTTCCCCCTGCCCTGACAGTTTTTTATCCTTCAAGAAAGTCTGAACCCACAGCCCTCTCTTGTTTCACACAGGTCCTGAGAGTAATCCATCAAAGCTACAGATGGTAGTGGGAGTGTCTCCCTCCTTTTCAGGGGATTCTCCTCCTCTCAAGACCAAACTCTTCTTTTCCTTTGTTCATAGGTGTCATCCAGTATATACTGTCTTAGGGAATGATAGCTGACCCTCCTTCTCAGTTAGCAGAAGGATTTTATTTAAGGAGGTTTCAGAGGTGCCAGAGAAAGAAGCTCCTTGGAGACCAGTTCCAGACATTTCCTTTCCAAACAACTTTGTAAGAGTGTCCAGGTTCAAAATGCTATCAATTTACAACTTGCTGCTTCTTGTTCCTCGCTTGAGTTTCTTGGTGATCTTAGATTTAAAAGATGCATATCATCACATTTCTATAGATCCAAATTTCTGGTGTTTTTTAAAGTTTTGTATGCTTGGATCACATTTTCCGTTTTCTGTCTTGACCGTTAGGCAACTTGTTGCTCCAAAGGCATTCACAAAGTGTCGTGCTAATGTAATGGCCTGCTGCAGACTGCAGGGTGGTACATTTTTCCTTATTTAATTGCTTATCTTTGGAGTTTCTTTCTGAATACATCAGGAATCCCTCTCTTGAGTAAGCAGTCTTCTGCATGGCTAAAATTCCAAGAGAATATTCAGAAGTCTCTTCTTTTTCCTTAGTTCTTCCACAGGAAAATATATAACTGTATTTAGATCTGGTCCTGAGATTTCCACTCAAAAAAAGCTTTCATCTCAGCAAAAGAATTCCTCAGGAGTGTGGATCTCATGACATCAATGATCAAGACCTCTCTTGCAAGACTCCACATGAGAAAGTTACAGGGGAACCTGAAATCTCTCTGGCCCAAACACCACTACTTTTCAAATTCCAATTCTAAGATTTGGGAAAAAGGTTATGTGTGGAGATGCCAGATATCTCCAAATCCAGGTCTCCCATTGCACCCTCTTGCTCCAGCGCAGTCATTCACAGCAGATGTTCCGGACTTTGGGGAGCAGTGTCTATGAAAATAACAGTTCAGGGTCTTTGAAACAAAAAAAGGCACACCAAAAATGGGAGCATATCAAGTCATTGGATGTAATCTCAGCAAATGCTTGAGGAACAAGTGCTATTCACAGAAATAATTATTTTTGCCAGCAGTGAAGTTTGCATTTTTTCTCCACTGTTGTGTGACCTTAGAGTTGGTATATGTAAGTCCAGGGGATGGTGCAGGTTTTGTCAAAGGTGGTTTTAGCAAACTTTTTCAGCAGGGAATGTTACTTATAGGTGGGGACTGGAATTTTTTTCTTTTCGCTGAAATTATCTTCGATGATTCTACATGAATCCGACCAAAACACACAAACGTAAAAGCGATGTTAGCACTTACAAATGCTCTCAGCACTGTCAACAATTTATGGTCCCAAATACCTCTACAGATGTTAACAGACATCACCACAGTGATGTGGTTATAAACAAGTAAGGGTACTTTGTCGTAACCTCTGCATAGACCTAGCCATGGAAGCCTGGGATAAAGCTTCTCAGCACAGTTTCACTCTACAGGTGTCCTGCATACTGTCAGGGCAAAGTTTTGAGGCAGACATGCATTGCAGGACCAGGCCAAACCCTCATGAATGGAATCTGAAGCTGAGGGTCTTCCAAGCTTTGATCCAACTGTGGGGAACACTTATATCTTTTTGCTTCTGCTTACAACAGTCGTTTGGCAATTCTTTTTCCCAGGACTCCATGCACGAAGGCCTGGAAGACGGATGCTTTTTATTTTCCTGTGACAGGGACTAATATCCAGGGTCATTCTGACAATTCAGAAGAACTCCAAAAAGATCAGTGTGGTGATTCACTTGTAGCCTAGGCAACAGTGGGTCTCCCTTGTTTTGAAAATGGCAAGGTGCAATTACCACAAGCTTCCTCACAGACTGGATTTAACCACACTACTGGGGGTGGTTGATGCATCCTGACCGTATTATTATTATTATTATTATTTATTTTTGAACAAGAATATCACTTATGGAACAGGCAATCCTACATTTATAGAAATGAAAACAAATCATATTGAAGTATCTTAGTTGCAAACATTATAAATCACTTATGATCTGTCCAGTCAGTCAAAGATTACATAGCTCATTCAAATCCCGCCTTCTTTTAAACCACATTGCTCCAACAAAACATTATTTTGCATGTATTGTTTCCACAATTCCAAATTTTTCTTTGTAATTTGAGCCTACCCTTTCCTAAAGATCGTATTTCCAGTTATTTTATCTCTGTTACTACAGTCACTATTTCTAGTACAGTTTTTTTAGACTTTGATTTCCATTTTGTAGTAATTGCTTTTTTTGGCAGCCACCATAATTGGACTCTGCACGGCCTTACTAAATCTAGGCAATTCCGATTCTGTATCCTAGCTCAAAAAAATGATTTCTTTAGTTATACCAATTTGCTCCCCAGTATTTCTAATTAAAAATTTCCTGCAGACTACTTAAAGTCTGCCAACTCATTATACTCCCAAAAAATGTGTTCCCAATTACCTCTTTCCCATCACACGTCCAACATTTGCTGTCTGCCTGAGGAAAAATACTTTGAAGTCTACTTGGCGTATAAAAATACCTATGTAAACACTTCCAAGAAAAGATCCTAAATCTTCTCGACTTTCTTGCATATTTGGGAATCATACATTTATCCCCCCGTTGTTTCTTTATTAATTTCATATCCAGACTCTTCTCAGTCCTTTCTAACCTCCTCTGATTAATTCTTATAGTTATCATGCAATATTGTATATGCTCTACTAATTATTTTTGTAACAGCAGCTTCTGTTCTAGATTCTAATAAAAACTTTACCAGTGCTGGTCTTTCACTTAGGATCCTCCTATTTCTTTCTCTTTGCCTATACTCTGATAGCAATCCTTGCTAGGGAAAGCAATTTCTAGCCTGCAGTCCAAATAAATTCTGCCCTCTTCCCATTCTATAATCTTTCCCTCTCTGATTTTTTGCTCCCAGTACCTTGGTTCCGTTGCCAGTTTTCCACAGTAAATTCCATTCCCCTCTTGCCTGTTCTGCGTATCTCTGATTGCAGTTGTCTGTGTCGGCAGAATCTTCTCTCTACATTCTCATGTTATTTTAGTTCTTAGAATACTTTTTGCTACTTTATGAATATAACAATCTATAGTGTTATTGTTATTCTCCTTAAGGATCTGATTCCAAAATTCCAGTCTCTGTTGTTTCTTGAGCTTCCTCCCATTTTCTCATCATCTCTTTCCATTTGAGTTGCAGGTTTCTGCTTGTGCTATGTAGAGAAGCCTCAACTGTGTAGCACTGAAATACCCCTTCAAAGCTGGTAATCCCAAACCACCTTGTTCTGTTGGAAGGGTCATCTTATCTCACTTGACTCTTGCCATCTTCCCCTCCCAGATAAAATCATTCAGTTCTTTGTTAATGGCTATCTACAACGTTTTCCCCTCGTTGATAAAAATATGCCTGACCTGTGTGTAAAACTAAAGGAATTAAAATAGTTTGATTGCTTATATCTTGCTATCTGTATCCATAAAATTGAGCTCCTAATTTCTCAGTTGCTGTATTGTCTTTTGTATAGTCTCTTTCCACATATTCTTAGGTGCCATAACAGAATCCTTTTTGATCCATACTCCTAAGTACTTCTTTTTATCATGTCATCATAAATATGGATATTGCTGAAAAAAAATCTTGTGTGGTTACATAGTTTACAACTATTGCCTTTGTTTTGTCTTCATTCATTTTGTATTCTGAAAAGACTTGAAAACTGCCTCCAAATCTTCTACAGCATTGAATGTCCTTTTCTGGTTTTATCAGTTGTAAAATAATATTGTCTGCAGATAATAGCCAGCTTTTCATGACTACCATACCAATTATATCCTTGAATTTCTGAATCCCTTATTTTATTTGCCAGTGGTTCAGAATATAACGCAAATAACAAAGGGGAAAGAGGACACCCCTGCCTGGTTCCTCTGTTCAAACAGAACTTATCAGAGAGGAATCCATGAAACCATTCATTTTAATTTTTACCTTCCATCACCGTTGCAGCATACTAATCAACCTTATAATTTTATCAGGGAATACAAATGCTTCCATTGCCCTAAAATCCCAGCTTATGTTATTGAATGCTTTCTCTGCATCAAGATCCACCAACAACAGTGATATTTTCTTATTCTGCTTCCCTCCATAAAGCCACATTGATCCATATCTATCATTCTGGCATCATCTTTGCCATTCTTTTAGCCATTATAAACATAAATACTTCATAATCATGGTTTAGAATTGAAACAGTCCTGTATGAAGCTGGATCTGATGGGTCTTTAATATCTTTAGGTATTACAGCCACCACCACTTTCTTCCAGGATGTTGGTGCTTTTCCTTCTTTTAAAATACTGGTAAACAAAACCTTCCAGATATTTATCATTTTCTTCCCTCCTAGCTTCCAAACTTCCACAGGGATATCTATTCATGGGGAATTTCCTGTAGATTGGTTATACAAGACCATTGTTATCTCATCCCCTCTTATCCCGTTATAAATTGAGTCTCTTCTATCTTTAACCTTGGTATATTTAATTCTTCCATAAACATTTCCATTTTTCGTTTTCTTGATTTCCACGTTTCTCTCCTTTATATAGATTTTCATAAAATGTCCAAAATATTTCTAGTAACTCTACAGGATCTCTGGTTATCTTTATTGTTATAGGCATCCTAAGCTTGGTGGCGGTCCTTTCTGTTTTGCCCCTTTGTTGCCTGAGTTGTGCTACACGTTTCTGTGCTCTGGAGTTATCAAAAAAAAAAAAAAACCCAAAAAATAGTTGCTTAACAGCTGTCTTTCTAAACATCAAGTATGTTTTTTGTTTAGCATTTTACAATTGCTCTTATTCTGTGAGATTCCCCCTATTCTGCAATACTTTAAACTTTGTCAGTCCCTCTAAATATTTCTTGTAACTTCTTAACCATATCTCTTTATTTCCTCCCTATTTTAACTCCATTTTAATTTTATCCCACTCCTTAGCTATATTTTCAGAAGAAATGTTTGTCTTCTCTAATAACGCCCAAGTAATTTCCATTATCCTTTTCTTGTAATATTCTATTTTTAACAGATAGATGGGGAAGCGCCAGTGTTTCTTTTGTTACTTCATTATCCTGCATTTTTTATAGTTATTATGGGTGCACAATCTGAAATTGTTATTGGATGTGTATGAAAACTTTCAATTGAATGCACATGTTCCTGTGAAATATAATATGGGGAATAATATGTAAATTCACTCCTCCTACTGAATTCACATCTTCCATCCCAAATATTTTCATAAATTTCTATAAAATCTACCCTCTTTTGTTATATTTTCCATTCGGGGCCTCTCTACCTCCTCACTGCTGTAAATCAAATTCCAGTCCCACCTGTAAGTAATATTACCTGCTGAAAGCTGATTATTTCTCCCAGAATTTTCTTAAGCTCCATTATAGCAGTTTTAGGTGGAATATAAATGCATAATTGTAATCTTCCTCCATTGCCATAATTATCTTTTTTTTCTACATCTTCTATAACTACTGGAGCTTATTCTGCAATTAGTTTAAGTATTCCCCTTTTCCTCTGTTGCAGATATTCCACTTAAGAACCATCCTGAAATATTTTCTTTATCAAATTCAAATGTGCTCTGCGTTTTTAATGTAGTTCACTGCTCTTTCTTTTTTGTATACATCTGTGAAACCATTCACCTTAAAGAAAATATTGAACGTGTCATTATGTTAAGAAGTTATTTTCCCACCTGTTATGTGTAACAGCTTTTTTTAAATGGCTAGTTTCAGCTTTTGGGCTACATGCATACACTGATGTTTGGCAGGTTGATCTTTTATAGATTTGTTTTTGTCATATCCATTCGAATCTATGTCACATCTTACAAAACTTTTTGTTTTAGTGAAAACCCTCAAAAAACACCCACCAGAACACCCCTAAAAACTATCAATATGAGTGCACATATGCAAATATTGAAGTTTAACCCTCCTAATAGAACATTTGTCCCAGACTGACAGCCGCAATCAAAGACTTGGATTAATCTATAAGGAAATTTATCCATGCTAAAATGCATGGTACAGACTGTGCTTCTGCTTTACACTAAGTGCTGTCTGTTTTTGTCTTATGTTTATTCCTCTCCCAGATTAGAAAAACACACTTGAATGCTTTCAGAAAACATTATTTCCTAGCCGTTGAAAGTAGCATTATGTTTTTATTGCCCATGATCAGATTGACTCCATAGGAACATGAGAACCAGATAGTTGCTTCTACCACAAGCACTCATTTATTTGCTAGAGGAAAACGTTTTATTAGATTCATAATTTTTTTTATTTATTTGCTTTTTCTTAAAATTTGTTACTAGATCAAGCTGAGAGCCTTAAAGCAGCCATCCCCCTATGCACGAGTAAGAAAAAACATATAATGTTTTCTTGTATCATGCTCTTTTGTCTACACTTTTCTTCTCTTTTAGCACTGCACTGTCTATATTTCTTAAAACTGAGCAAGAAGAAAGAAGAAAGAAGGAAGGGGAACTGTTTATTTTTGTATCACTGTCACATACAATTAACTAAGAAAGATTTACTTTTACAGCATGTAGGTTATGTCATGCATTATAAAAATACTACTGTTAAGAACAAAATTTAGTTTTATTTAACTTTTTCCTTTCTCTTCTCCTCTCCTAAATGTTCTTCCAAGCATTAATAACCTGGATTATGGCATATGCTTAGGAGTTCCTACAAGTTTAGCAAAATTAAAGAAGTCCAGTATTTCCAGGTTTTCTTATTCTGTAAGGTTTCACAAATATAAGTAATACCACATTTGTTTTTTTCTGAGTTGCTGGCTTTCTTCCTGTTGATCTCCCTCTCCCAAATCCAATCTCTTCCAGTGTACTCCTGGTTCTTCAAGTCAACTGTTCTTTTTTTCTGTCTCTTGCACATTTGGCTTTGAAACATTGGAAAAGGTTTCACTAGCACAGTCTCTCTATGGACTTTATAACAATAACAGGAATCGGAATCTGCTTCTGTGTGGTAGCTCACTTTTTGTTGGACAAACTTTTGTATTTCTTCCTTAGCATGTTCTGCATCAAAAAATTATTTTGACCCTCCAGGAAAGAATGTTCTGAAGATAGCTGGGTAGTGCAGCTTGAATCTCACACCTGCTTCTCAACATTCCTTGATTACTGCAATAAATTTACTCTTCTTCATCTTGATATACAGTGAGTAATCATTTTCCACAACCAGTCTACTGTCTTCCACTTTTTATTACTTTATCCTTCTGCCACAACTCTGTCAGAACAACTCTTCCTGCTGGTAGAATCTTTACTCTTAAAGGTCTAAGATGCTTTCTCATGACCAGGTTTGGAGGATACACACAATGTTCCCTTTCAATTAACAACTCCTGCTGTGAAATACCAGTCCGGTTGCTTTTTCTGTGCTTTCATAAGTCTTTTCCTTCCAGCTTCTCTGGTACAGCAGAAAATCTCAGGTTTTCCCCACATGCTTTGTCCTTATTTTTTTATCAAAACTTGTAACATTTTCTCTGTTTATAAGTATGTAAACTAATGTCAATGTGGGATTTTTTTCTCTGTTCATAAGTATGTAAACTAATGTCAATGTGGAATTTATAAGTATGTAACTATTGTCGATGTGGAGCTTTTCTCCCCGGGCCTCCGCTGAAAATGGACATGTATCCAGTCGGATTTTCCCGGTCAACAAATGTAAAATAAATAAAATAAAATAAAATAAATAAATAAATAAACATCTCTTCTTCAGCAGTCTCATACTGGGGTCCGGATTCACGATGGCTTGCACGGAGTCTACTGGTAGAGTAAGACTCAATGCAACCATCATGTCTGATGAGCGATCCAGGAACAGCCTGTAGGGGCGTGTAAGAGAGCTCCAAAAACGTCTCCTACATGGACAGGGCTGGGATATGCAAATTACCTCACTTGCAGCCAAAAGGCATGCAAATGAGGTAAATTTGTGATCCAGGAAGCACAAACCTGTCCGAGCAAGAGACGTGTTAGCTGCAGAAATGGTACTCAGTTGACAACTGAGTACCGTTCTGCAGATAGCACAATGGAGCCTTGTCAGCTCCAAATAAAGGTTGCATATGGTTGAGAAAGCATGCCAATGGCCAAATATATACGGCCATTGGAAAGTTTCCCAGATGCAAAATTAAAATCAAAATAATTTTTTTTCACCGATTTCCGATGTTTAAGCACAGTGCCACGCAAACGGGTTGCGCTATAAAAATCATAAAATAAGACAATAAAAGCCACAAACGTGGAATTTATGAAAATTGTTAAATGACAGTGTAAGGGAATAGCAGGCTGAAGACAACATGGCCACCGAGTAGGGGTTGCTAAGGGGAGAAGCCCAGTCTAAGACATGTAACCAAGCATTAGTAGGCAATCCTATGTAAATGAGTGTTAGGATAGTGAATCGCACTTTTACATAGCAAATGAGCACAGTCAGTGGAGTGTAGGAGTATGATATGGGGAGGAACAAGAGTACGAGATAGGTGACATCACAAGGGGGCTATGTATGAAAGTAGTGAAGCTCATTGGAGCACGGTGATATGTGTTAGCTGTCAGTTAGACATCATGGAAAGAGGTGTGTCAACAGGTAGGCCAGGGAAAGCTAAGAAATGGAAGGTGTATACTGTGGATAACACCAAAGTTTCTTGCTGAGCAGGTATGCGCGCCTGTAAACTCGAGTAAGACAGAGTGCGCGAGTGGAAGCGTGAGTGCGCGCGTTTAAGCCGGAGTAAGCATGTATAAAGCTGTTGGAAGACCTGTAAGCTTGTTTGTGCTGGTGTGTGTGCATTTTAACCCGAATAAGCAAGTTTTAGTCCGTCTAAGCATGTGTGTGTGCGTGTGAGCTGCTGTGAGCATGTTTCCGCTTGTATGTGCGTCGCTCCCCCGAGGAAACAGAAAGGAAAAAGCAAGCACAACAAATAGTAGGAAGCTACCAGGGAATACTAGTAGAGCTAGCAGGGGCAAACAATCAGAATCAGGCAATTACACAGGCAGAACACTAGCCCAGCCCAGCACTTAAAACTCTGCAAACAACGGTGCAGTTTGTTTCTCTCAGGAGGCACTGCAACACTAGAGTAAGCTACTAGAAGTGAAAACTGAAAAAGCTACACTCAGACAAAAAATGCTAGGGGCTGCCATTGCTGTTATAAGGCGACATATGCAACATGCTGAGGGTGATGACAATGCAAATGCTGCCAGACAACCCACAGTGAGGAGACGGAGAAGAGTGTACAGGCCCAGGGGTTACATGTGCTGGAGATAATGGAGCGCTATAGAGTGGACAGAGACCTCCTGCAGCAAATTGTTGAGCTGTGCAGGCCACGCCTCACACACAGAACCAACAGAGGGGAACCCATCCCAGTGGAAACCAAGGTATGTGTTGGCCTAAGAATACTAGCAACAGGTACCTTTCAGAGACCAACTGGTGATATGATGGGGATATCACAGGCATCAGCATCCAGGGTACTGCACCAGTTCCTGGATGCCATGTTAGTACATGTCGGTGATCATGTATATTTCCCCAATTCCCGTGAGGTATTGGCCAGCAATATGCATCTCTTCCAGCAAATAGCAGAATACCCTGAGGTAGTGGGTGCAATAGACTGCACGCATATACGCATCAAAGCACCAGCCGGTGAGCGGGGTAGGGCCTACATTAACCGCAAGGGCTTCCCTTCCATCAACTGCCAGGTCATGTGTGATGCCCAGGGCATAATAATGAATGTGTGTGCTGGCTGCCCTGGAAGCTACCATGATTCCCATATCTGGCATCTGACGCAGCTGTACCAGACATTTGCCAATGGGGACATCCCACATAGTCACTTAGTGGGGGATGCTGGCAATGCACTTGAGCCGTGGCTGAAGACACCCATCAGAAATGCGCACACACCTGAACAGGAATACCATAATGAGGCACACGCACAAACACGAAATGTAATCGAGCGTGTGTTTGGGTTGCTCAAGTCACAGTTCCGGTGCTTGGACACATCTAGTGGAGCCTTGTAATACTCACCAACTACATGTATCCAAATTGTCATGGTATGTGCTATGCTACATAATATGATTCTGTGAAAACAGCTGCAGCAGGACCAGCATAGGCCTGGGCCAAACAGCCCCCCACCAGTGCCAAGGCCATCACAGGCAGAGTGTGACTCGGAGGAGGAACAACCTGAGCCTGCCCCAGTAGGCAGAAGGAGGTGTGCCCCGTATGCCTTGGCCTTGGCAAAGAGGCAAAGCATAAGCACATACACTGGCTCAGTAGGAACCCTGGAAATGATACCTCTGTCTGACTCGCACATAATAGTAAAAGGGATGCCTAACTTGACACTACCTATTTCCAAACGTGTATAGGGAGTGCAGTATGTGCATCTGACATAGGCAGCCCTGCAGCACCACCTGAGGCATGATTGCCATGTGTTAAGCAATGTAAGGTAGTGCTAAACAGCATTTACCACCATCTAGTATATGCAGACTTGATGACCTTGAGTATCATACTACCCTCACCAAACATGAGGCCACAATATGAAGAAAAGATGATCAATTACAACAATTGGCTTAAGTATTGGTGTCAGTGAAAGGGGATACAATGCCGGTCAGCCTGGGATGACATGCTCGACAAGACATGATGCTTCGCTAGGGATGGATTTCACTTATCACCTGTGGCCTTTTGGATATTGCCAAAGGCTCTTGTCAACCCCATAGTGCCTTTTTTAGGTGAGGCTCAAAACACAAACCCACCTCCATAGGTATCACAAGGGATAAGAAACTATAAGTAATGCTACTCAATGCCAGAAGTCTAAACTGCAAGATGCACGCACTCCAAACTCTCCTCAACATGGAAAATGTTGATATCTGTGCAGTAACAGAAACCTGGTTCAAGGCTCCCAAGAGCACCCTAGCATTAACAGGTTACACCTCATACCATGCTTTACAGCCACAAAACATGGAACAAACTACAAAAGGAGGATGAGTATCAATATTTTTCAAAGATACCCACACCCCCCGGTTGGTGGCACAGCATGAAGCATCAGAGACTATCCATGTGCAAATAACAGTGGCTAAAACCGCCTTCCAGTTCATAGCCTGCTACAGACCACCCTCCTAAACCCAGGAACCACACTTGGCCGACTGGAGAACACATGAAAATATGAAGGTCTCCTCAAACACCATTATATTGGGTGACTTCAACTACCCAAACATAGACTGGGAGCATTACCCTAGCCCAAAGGTTCCCAGAATTTATAAACCAAAATGCTATGGAACAACTTGTTACCACTCCCACAACAGGGGAAGACATACTGAACCTGATCATCACCAACATGGGGACTCTATGCCCAAGACCAGAAGTGTATCCCTCACTGGTAAGATCAGACCAGAGAGTAATCACACTGGATATTTACATCCTGACCCCAGCCCATGGCCAGAAAAACACGGTGAACATTTTTCACTAAAGCAAATGTCACACTCCTCAAAACTGAGGTGGAATCCTTCACAGCCCCTGTGCCTGTGGAAAATATGGCCCAGACCTCATAACCCTTTATAAACGCATTCTATGAACACCTTCGGGAATGCATGGATCATGCAATCCCAAATAAAACCAAGACCCAATCCTCCAAAGCCAGGCATCCTGTCCGGTGGACCCCAGCCATAAACAAACCATACAATATAAGGAGGAAGCTACTATATGATAGATCAAAATCCCAAAAAGGGAAGGCATCTCTGATCAGTATTATTGAAAAACTGTGGCCACACATAAGATCGTCTAAGGCCATCTTTGAGATAAAAATTGTGCAGGACACCAAGGATAATCACAAGGCATTCTTTACTTATGGTAGGAACCTGTGTGGGAATCCCCAGATATGCTCAGAAGTAGACCAAAATGACAAACAATACACCAAACCCACAGACATTGCCAACATCTGAGCTGACAGGTTCAGTGCAAACTCCTCCCCCTCCCCACCAAAAGGGCAAATATCTATCCCAGCAGAGTGCTGGCCCCCTGACATCGCAGATGCTCAGGTAACAGCCAGCCTCTCCAAAGCAAAACACACAGCATCAGTGGGACCAGACGGTGTCCTGGGCTGTGTCCAACATGAACCCTAAGAAGAATTGAACACAAACATAAAACCACTGTTCAGTCTCAGCCTTACCACAGGATATGTACCCAAAGAGCAGTGTACAGCAACAGTGGTCCCTCTCCACAAAGGTGGTGCCTCAATGGATACTGCAAACTATCGCCCCAGAAGCCTGACTAGCTTGGTCTGCAAAGCTATGGAAAGGATCATCATGGACCTCATAAATAAATATATTGGGACCTACAGACACTGGATCCTACCCAGTTTGGCTTTGTTAAGGGCAGATCCTGCCTCTTAAAACCTGGTTGAGTCATTTGAAACGGTCAGCAAGGCCATTGACGAGGGTAAGGTGGTTCACACAGCCTACCTGGACCTCGCAAAAGCCTTCCATACAGTACCCCACTTGGTCATCATAGATAAGATCACCAGCTTCAATATAAACCCCTATGTCATTAGATGGGTTGCAAACTGGCTCAAGGACAGAACCCACATGGTCAGAAATGCTGGGGCCATGCCAGACCCCAAACCAGCTACAAGTGGCATCCCACAAGGCTCAGTCTTGGGACCTCCCTTGTTTGGCATATATTTCTCAGAGGTACAGGCCAACACAGAAGGACTGTCGGTGAACAAGTTTGCAGATGACTGCAAACTGGGCACCATAATCAACCTTCCAGCTGACACAAGCATCCTACAAAAGGGCCTCATAGAAACAGACAACTGGTGCCAGAGCCATGTCCACAAGCTAAACGCAAAACAGTGCATAGTCCTCCCCTTTGTCAAAAACTAAGTGCCCACAAATTACCACATAGGTGGTAACCCATTAAGTATGGAAGAAGTGATAAGGGACCTGGGGACCCAAGTTGATAGCAATCTCTCATTCGATAACCATGTGGCCAAAGTGTTTAGAAAAACATTTCATATAGCTCACCTAATCATGAAGGTATTCACATCTACATCAGGGGAGGTAATCGTGCCTCTTAACTCATCCCTCATGAGGCCCATAATTGAGTACAATGCCCCTTGTGTGATGTACCTTATCAGACACCTGCAGCAGCTGGAAAGACCACAAAAGTACCTCACCAGGAGGATCAAAGGGCTCAAACACATGCCATTTGCTGCCCGGTTAAAGAAACTGCAGCTCCACTCAGTGGCATACCGCCTGCCCAGAGGCGATCTGTGCCTGATGTATAAAGCCATGTCCAACCTGGAATCAATGGACATGCTGCACCTCGGAAAATCAGAATCCCATCAAGCTACGCTCTCAAGAGACCTGAACCTCAGGACTGAAATAAATAAGACATGCTGGGGTGACAGATTCATAACCCAGAGGCTCCCCCCACTCTTGAGTAAACCCCCACTCCAGGTTAGCTAGAGTCCCTCATTGACTCTCTTCAAGAGGAATCTTGAAGAGTGGATGGGAGATTGTAGGTATACCCTGGATATCACTTCTACGTCACTGTTAGACAGAGGCACAGTATACTAACCTTGAAAAATGTCATGGCAAACTCCACTTAAAATGCGTGTTGAAAGCCAAACACACTCTGGCTAGGATTATAAATGCCCTAGGGCAGATAGCCTAGTATGAGCCTATGAACAGAATCACACACACCAACTGTGGTCAATGTGGAGTAATGTTTGGCAATGTCCACCCAAGTTGGTGAATACACAGCAATGTTGGACAAGCCTGATTTAAGTAGGCCATAGCTGAACAAAATGCAACATGCTCATAGTTGCCCAACTGGCCCTTAACCAGTCTGGTCTGCTCAGTATGAACATTTAAAGCAGTGATGGGACTCAAACTCATGATACTGTGCACCATAGTGAAAGTACTGAACCACTACACCATGACAGTATTGCAGTGTTCAGCCAGTATGAGAGAATGTTGCCAAGTCTTTGCACACTATCACATGGAAACCCTGCAGGCACAGCATCCCTGTTGAGTTATGACACAAAGGAGTCTGGCAGTACGAACACAACATGACTTCCAACACACAGTATAAATGTCAATATTGGTCATGTCCACACACAACCACAAATGTAGTGGACTTCAGATCACAACATATGGAAAGGTCACACTGGGCATGCTCACACACTTGGATAAATGAGACATATATGTCAGGCAACAAACCATGGAAAGCCTGAACTGGGCATGCTCACACACTTGGCCATGTCTGAGTATAGCAGTCAGTCACACATATCTGGCAGTTGTATGTGTTAAGCCAGGAACCTCCCACGATCCAGCAATCCGCCCTGTGCACAGTTAAATGACAACAGACACATATATTAATATACTGGAACCCTGTCATGATTAAACATGTTACGCAGATACACAAGTTGTTCATAGAAACTGGGAAAGCTACGGCAATAAAGACGCATCCTGAACATAAACATAGGTGCAGAGGTCAGTACTAGGCTGTCTGCCCTAGGGAATTCATAAGCCTAGGCAGAGTGTATTTGGCGTCCACCTCCCCAGTAGAGTAGCCTACTGTGCCTCTGTAAAGTAGGTCACAGAAGGCACCCTTTAAGGCTAGTTTGCTGTGCCTCTGTCAAGCAGGGACACAGTGGAGATCCCAGGGGTGAATTTGCAATTTCCCATCCATGCGGCTGTATTTCGCTGGAAGAGGGTTGGCGAGGGGCTATGTCTAACTTTAATTGGGATTCAATTCCAGAGTGAGGGGAGCCTCTGGGTAACAAATCTGTCCCTGCAGCATGTCCTATTTATTTTTGTGCTGAGGTTTAAGTCCTTGGAGTGTGTAGCTCTAAGGGTCTTGGATGTTATGAGGTGGAGCATGTCCATTACTTCTGGGTTTGAAATGGCTGTGTACGTCAGGCATAGATCACCTCTGAGTAGGCATTAAGCAACTGAGTAGAGCTGGAGATCCTTTAGTTGAGCTGCATAGGACATCTGTGTGTAGCCCATGATCCTCTTGGGGAGGTACTGTTGTTTTCACTGTAGTTGCCGCAGGTGTTGGGTAAGGTACACCCCAAAAGGGGCATTGTAGTCAAACATGGGCCTGATGAGTGACTAGTAGAGGGCCACAATGACCTCCCATGATCTACATGCAAACACCCATGTGATAAGGAGGACTATATAAAGGTCTTTGCAATGACTCTGTCAATGTGATTAGCAGAGGAGAGGTTATGATCTATGTGGGTCTGTGGGATATTGCTCTGTTATGTAGTAGCTTCCTCCTTTAAGGCCCCTGAGCCGGCGGTTAACATTACTCAAACCGCTGAATCACTTACAGATGCCTTCTACCAGCACCTGCAGGGCTGCATGGATCAGGCAATCCCAAGCAAAACAAAGACTCTTTGTACCAAAGGCAAGCGTCCAGTCTGGTGGACCCCAGCCATAAACAAACTCTACAACAAAAGGAGAAAGCTATTACAAGATAGAGCAAAATCCTTAAAAGGTAAGACACCGCTGATCACTATAAGTAAAAAGCTAAGAACTCTCATAAAATCATCCAAAGCTAATTTTGAGAAAAAAATCGCTAAGGACTCTAAAGACAACCATAAGGCATTCTTTAGCTATGTCAGAAACCTAGGAGGAAACTCCCAGATATGCTCAGAATTAGTTCAAAATGATGTGAAGATTACTGATCCTACAGACATTGCCAACATACTGGCTGACAGGTTCAGTGCAAACTTCTCCCCTCCCCTAAAGGAGAGATATCTATACCAAATGATTGTAGCCCCCAAACATCTCTAATGCCCAGGGGAGAACTGCTCTCCAAGGCAAAGAACACAGCATCCATGGGACCTGATGGTGTCCCCGGCTGTGTGCTCCATGAACTCAACGAGGAATTAAACCCACAGTTAGGACAGCTGTTTAATCTTAGTCTCACCTCGGATACATTACCCAGGAGTGGCGCACAGCGACTGTGGTCCCACTCCACAAAGGCGGTGCCTCCACCGACCCTGGAAATTACCGTCCCATTAGCTTGACAAGCCTTATCTGCAAAGCCATGGAGAGGATCATAATGGATCTCATAAATAAAGACATAGGGAACTTGCAGACTTTGGATCCAACCCAGTTTGGCTTTGTCAAAGGCAGATCATGCCTTCTAAACTTGGTTGACTTTTTGAAACAGTCACCAAGGCCATTGACGAGGGAAAGGCAGTCCATACAGCCTACCTAGACCTGGCGAAGGCTTTTGATACAATACCTCACTCGGGTATCATTGAAAAACTCATCAACTTAAATGTAAACCCATACATTACAAGATGGGTTGCAAACTGGCTGAGTGACAGAACCCACAGGGTCAGAGTTGCTGGCGCCATGTCAGACTCAAAGCCTGTCACAAGTGGTGTCCCACAGGGCTCAGTCCTGGGCCACTCTTGTTTGGCATCTACTTTTCTGAAGTACAAGCAAACACAGGAGGGTTATGGCTGACAAAGTTTGCAGATGACTGCAAAATGCGCCATAGTTGAAAACACATCCGACACAGATATCCTTCAGAAGGGTCTCACAGAAGCGGATAACTGGTGCCAGAGCCATGGCCTAAAGTTAAATGCCAAGAAATGCATAGTCATACCCTTGGGAAAAATAAGGTTACCCCTAGCTACCATATAGGTGGCAATCCCCTGAACACAGAAGAAGTTATTAGGGACCTGGGAACCCAGGTTGACAGTAGCCTTTCATTCGACACTTATATTGCTAAAGTAGTTAGGAAGACCTTCTACATTGCCCACCTTATCATGAAGGGATTCACATCTAGATCAAGGGAAGTCATAGTCTCCCTATACTCATCACTCATCAGACCAATGATAGAGTACAATGCCCCATTCGGAATGTATCTGACCCGACACTTGCAGCAGCTGGAGAGGCCACAAAAGTTCCTCACCAAAAGGATAAAGGGTCTCAAAAATCTGTCTTATGCTGCCCGACTGAAAGAACTCCAGTTATATTCAGTTGCTTACCGCTTGCTCAGAGGTGACCAATGCCTGACATACAAGGCCATGTCAAACCCAGATTTGATGAACATGCTTCATCTCAAAAAATCTAGATCCCTCAGAGCCACAAGGCGGAGACTTAAACCTCGACACGGTTATTAATAGGACGTGCTGGAGGGATAGATTCATCACCCAAAGACTCCCTATGCTGTGGAACAAAATCCCGGTTTATGTGAGGCAGAGCACCTCGCTGGCTTTGTTCAAGAGGAATCTTGACCAATGGATGGGAGATCGCAGATACACCCCAGGGGTTACCTCAGTGTCACTGCTCGACAGAGGCACAGCAAAATAATGGGCATAGTTTCTCCAAACTAAAGGGGTGGCGTAAGCCACAAAACTATGGGCTAGGCTTATAAATGCCCTCGGGCAGATAGCCTAGTATGAACCTATGAACCTATTCTGTTGTACAGCTTATATATGGCTGGGGTCAACCAAACAGGTATCCTGTTTTGGATGAGTCATGGTTTTTATTTGAGATAGCATGATCAATGCATACCTGCAGGTGCTCATGCAATGCATTTGTAAAAGGATTCTGCAGATTGGGCTGTATTAACCTCCAGCACGGTGCCTTTGAAGTATTCCACCCCAGTCTTCACAAGTGTAAAGCCTGCTTTTGAGAAATTCTTTACAGTGATTTCCTTGGCTGGGGGTGGGGACGGGATATGGATGTCCAGGGAAAGTTGTTTGTGGTCTGATCTTAACAATGACGGTTCTACCTCTGGTGTGGAACATAGAGTCCCCATGTTGGTGATGATCAGGTCCAATATGTATTCCCCCTTGTGGGTGTGGTGACTGGTTGTGCTATAGCACATGGATTCACAAATTGTAGTGGCTGTAGGGTGATGTTGTTGAGGGCCTGAGTAGTATCCTCAGTCAATATTTGTGTACCTAAAGTCAACCACTATAATGGTGTGTGTGAAGACCTGTATATCCTACACTGTTCCCAGGAAAGCCGAGTGTGGTTACTGGGTATGGGGGTGGTGGTGGTGGTGGTCTGAACTACACACCAAACCAAAAGGCAATTTTGCACAATAGTAGTTGTATATGTATGGCCTGTCATGCTTAGTGCAGTGATACCAACCCAGAGGTGTGTGTATCTGTGATGTATATGGATACACCCCCTACTTGTGTTGTGTGTTACAAGTCCTGTGGTCACAAAGCATGGTATAGAACATAACCTGGCAGTGCCAGTGTGCATATGTGACCCTGAACTAGGCGTCTGTTAATGCACAGATATTGTTATCCCCCATACTGAGGGATAGTTAAAGATCTACATTCTTATTTGGAAAGACTGATTATGTCCGCACCCTATAAATACAGCAGGAGAAGGGAAATCATCCAGTAATGTGAATAGCGTGCTGTGCTACTGCGTCTCTCTCAAGTATCATAACATAGTTAGGTAGGGGGTTGAATCCTGCAAACGCTGTGTGTGTGTGGGGGGGCAGGGTGTGTGTATGTATGCAATTCTCTGTGAAAGGAATGGCCTTTTTGAAGTCTGGGATAACACACTAAAAGATGTACATTCCTCTTTTTGGAAAGACTGATGATGTCAGCACCCTATAAATACAGCAGGAGAAGGGAAATCATCCAGTAATTTGAATAGCGCGCTGTGCTAATGCATCTCTCTCAAGTATCATAACATAGTTAGGTAGGGGTTTGAATCCTACAAATGCCATGTGTACGTTTGTCACACAGTTTGTCAATGTGTTGTGTGTTTTGCTTTTATTATTGTATGACATATTATTATAACAGTAATTTCAATGCACACATCAGGTATGTGTGTGCCACATACAGATATGTACCTGTGACCTTTAATAGTTCCTATGTGTGAAGCCTGCCCCATATGAATACAGTTGTTACCTTTGACAGCATGTGCCGCAGCTTACCAGACCTTAGGCCATACATGTATGTTGGTGACAATGCAGGCTACTGCAGTGATCTGTGTCCTAGGCCAGCTATGTGACACACACCCATGAAAACTTTGATAGATTAATGTGGGTGAGGGTTCATGTCTGGAGTATGTCAGACATGTTAAAACACAGCAAAGTCTGTGAGTGATGGACATCCAGTGTAGGTGTATGGCAACTGTTGCCGATATGCATATAGACACCTTCTTGCTTAGGTGATACGAGGGACTGCAGAATACCTTTGGAAATGTGAATATCACAGGATAGACAAGATAACACTTGTCCACATGTACACACCATTACCCGTTCTACATGATGGGTGCTACCTCCTACATGGTACTGTTGGAATACTATGTTAACTACATGCTGATGATAATGCCACAGTTGCGTTACAGCAATACAGCATGGCTTAGACAACAGGTATCTGTCCGTATGATACCCTTGTGGTGGTTAGGTGTGTCATGTGTAGAATGCATTTTAGGCCACTGTATGTATTTGCAGTCATGGATGGACATATCCGTAGTGTGTTGGCATGTACGTGAGACTGCTGTATGCCAAAGAGTATTGTTCCCAGGTATGTGTGGGGCTCAGTAAGAATGGCTACTGGTATAGTGTAGTACTGCAGGATATCACTGACACCAGGTTACTACATCTGTGTATCAGTTGAGGAGACACCATGTAATGACCACTGAATGTCAGGCTATGTAAGCTGTGTATACTACCAGAATGCAGACCACTGACATTTGGAAACCGTATCACCCACAGCATACTGTCAAACCATGTCATATTCCATGATAACCATGTTCACAAATGTACACCTGCAACTCGGTGCTGCAAACATCACACATGTACTGTCCACACCCCAGCACATGCAGGCACAGATAGACACAACAGCCATGTGGCACATGTGCAGACAGTACACTTTGGGAAGTAACACTGGTGTATACAAAATTGCAATGACAAACATAGGTAATGCATCATGCATGCTCGAATATACCCACAACAATATCATTACACTGTACTGTTAACAACATGATAATATTACTACAGTGCTATGTAGTCACCCTGTGCATCAACACCATGCTATCCTGTTCTTGCATCAATGTTAGATGGCAGGAGGTGGCACAGTTTCATCATATGCACAGGGTGTGCACTTGGTTTGCCAGAGTGTGCCATTGACACATCCAATCGATGTGTGTGTGTGTGTGTGTGTGTGTGTGTGTGTGTGTGTGTGTGTGTGTGTGTGTTAGTGAGGGACAACAGTACAACATGGGGCAATGTTGCTGCAATGTGTGTGTATGTGGTAGCCCTAGGTGTTAGCCATTATGTGTGTGTGTATGCATGCACACAGTTCCACCACATGGCTGCCATATACGGCTGTTTGTGGACAGCACAGACTGTACCTGCCAGGTCATACAGATCACTATCTCTGGCCATGGACCACGGTACCTGTGCCTGGCAGGGTTGCTACGGACAGCATCAGGTACTAAGCCAGACTGGGTACTGTCATCAGAAGCAGTTGGTTGTTGACTGGACACATGTCCCTGCTGGGACTGTCCAGAGCCACGTGCAGATGGTCTTCTCGGACAGTCTAATGACAGCACAGACCCAGCATTGCTGGGGCTGGTACTGGCACTATGGGAGCAGTTGCTGGTTTGTTGTCGTCCGCGACGACTGCCAGCTGATAATGTTGCTGGCATACGTCCATGTCGACGCCTCAGCTGTCCTGCACTGTCCTGGCTCCTGGACATGTAGTTGTGGAAGAGATCTAATGTGTCCCCCCAATGTCTATCAATGACCTTGCTGATGTTACGGATGGCAGACGCAACGTCATGCATAGTGTCATTCATAGTGGTGCGATGTGCTCTAAGCTCCTTCAGACCCTGTCTGGTGTACCGTTCCATACGTGCCTGTGCCCGCATTACAGCCCGGAACATAGCTGAGGTTGAAAGACCTCTGTGGGCACGTCTGACAGGGGCAGTACGACCACGGATGCTCCCACGAGAACCACTGGACATCTGCCTGTGTGGTACCATGTCAGGAATCTGGCCATGGCTGCTGTGAGGGGATGCATGTGCCAGTGATACCACACTACCCTGGTCAATGCCCACTGTATGCTGTCACTCAGCTAAGGACATTGGTGACAGTGGATGTATCGGCAGGATGACTGTGTGCATTGATGGGGTTGACTGCTGTGTAGTGTCAATTGGCTGACCAATGACATACCCTGTCACACCTCCCTGTGCCATTACATATGTATCATCATTATCACTATCCCCAGCAGTGGGTTCAGGTTCCCTGCTGCACTCCACCAGAGTAACATCAGAACCTGTGAGAGGAAGATAGGAAGCACAGTTTACAAATGCGTACACGATATTAGCACACATGCGCACAGGCGCACATGCACACATGGACACATGCACACATGCACACAGGCGCACATGCACACAGGCGCACATGCACACAGACCACTCCTCAGTACAGCAGATACAAACACAGACCCACCTGCAATCCAACACATACACAATACTGTTTTAGGGCGGATGACAGTATCACAAGGAAAAACATCACTGCACACGTGTCAGCATGTAGATTATGTGTTTGTAGACAGCCCTTGTCAATAACAGTATACGTGTACTTGATGCTTGTGTGTAGTTGTTCAGTGATTGTCTCCACCCTGGGACACAATGTGTACAAGGACATAACAATGTTGTGCAAGTGTTACAAGCTGTGGGTGCATATATTTGCACACACACACACACACACACACACACACAACACATGACAGTGCTACTCAATGACTGCTATGTGTACTTTTGTGGTAAGCGGAACTGGATGTGGTGTAGTAACGTGAGCCATGATCAACATGCTTCTTGTGGTCAGTCAACAATAATGTGTGCCAGACAGGCAGCTAGCATGCTGTACCTGACGTGCAGTAACATGACTACATCCACAATTACACAGCCACTTGTTACATGGGTTTGTAAGGTGGCCAATAGTGAGCATTGCCTAACATGAATGTATTATTTATTCAAGGCTGTTGCACAAGACATGATAGGCCTCTACCCCTCAGGTGTATTATGTGTGCTGCGTCCATGATAAGTGGGATACTGAAGGGTGGCCATACAGCAGGTGTCATAATTGGACATGTGTAGCAGGCTAAGGTGTAGTGTGTATGCCAAACATGTGTGTGTTGTGTACATGTGTATCAGGTATGCCTATACAATGTCCAGTACTGTGTTGCCACACGTGTGTCATGCTCTGTGTATTGCATGTGAGTGAGGCAGCTACTGAGAATAATGGGATTTGCATAGTCTCACA